>NC_088413.1:45078490-45378490 GCF_034236695.1 Oncorhynchus nerka
CTATTTCTCTCTCTCTCGCTCGCTATTTCTCTCTCTCTCTCGCTATTTCTCTCTCTCTCTCTCTCGCTATTTCTCTCTCGCTATTTCTCTCTCTCTCTCTCTCGCTATTTCTCTCTCGCTATTTCTCTCTCTCGCTATTTCTCTCTCTCGCTATTTCTCTCTTTCTCTCTTGCTATTTCTCTCTCTCGCTATTTCTCTCGCTATTTCTCTCTCACTCGCTATTTCTCTCTCTCGCTATTTCTCTCTCACTCGCTATTTCTCTCGCTATTTCTCTCTCACTCGCTATTTCTCTTTCTATTTCTCTCTCTCGCTATTTCTCTCTCTCTTGCTATTTCTCTCTCTCTCTCTTTCTTTCTCTCTCTCTCTCTCTCTTCTCTCTCTCTCTTCTCTTTCTATTTCTCTCTCTCTCTTTCTCTTTCTCTCTCTCTCGCTATTTCTCTCTCGCTATTTCTCTCTCTCTCTTCTCTCTCTCTCTCTCGCTTTTTCTCTCGCTATTTCTCTCTCTCTCTCGCTATTTTCTCTCTCTCTATTTCTCTCTCTCTCTCGCTTTTTTATTTCTCTCGCTATTTCTCTCTCTCTCTCGCTATTTCTCTTCTCTCTCGCTATTTTTCTCTCTATTTCTCTCTCTCTCTCTCGCTATTTTCTCTCTCTCTCGCTATTTCTCTCTCTCTCGCTATTTCTCTCTCTCTCTCGCTATTTCTCTCTCTCTCTCTCGCTATTTCTCTCTCGCTATTTCTCTCTTCTCTCGCTATTTCTCTCTCTCTCTCTCGCTATTTTTTCTCTCTCTCGCTATTTCTCTCTCTCTCTCTCGCTATTTCTCTCTCGCTATTTCTCTCTCTCTCTCGCTATTTCTCTCTCTCTCTCTCGCTATTTCTCTCTCTCTCTCTCGCTATTTTCTCTCTCGCTATTTTCTCTCTCTCTCTCGCTATTTCTCTCTCTCTCGCTATTTCTCTCTCTCTCTCTCGCTATTTCTCTCTCGCTATTTCTCTCTCGCTATTTTTCTCTCTCTCGCTATTTCTCTCTCTATCTCTCTCTCTCTCTCGCTATTTCTCTCTCGCTATTTCTTCTCTCTCTCTCTCTCTCTCGCTATTTCTCTCTCTCTCTTCTCGCTTTTCTCTCTCTCTCTCTCGCTATTTCTCTCTCGCTATTTCTCTCTCTCTCTCGCTATTTCTCTCTCTCTATTTCTCTCTCTCTTTCTCTCTCTCTCTCTCGCTATTTCTCTCTCTCTCGCTATTTTCTCTCTCTCTCTCTCTCGCTATTTCTCTCTCTCGCTATTTCTCCTCTCTCTCGCTATTTCTCTCTCTCGCTATTTCTCTCTCTCGCTATTTTCTCTCTCTCTCTCGCTATTTTTCTCTCTCTCTCGCTATTTCTCTCTCTCTCGCTATTTTTCTCTCTCTCTCTCGCTATTTCTTCTCTCTCTCTCGCTATTTCTCTCTCTCGCTATTTTTCTCTCTCTCTCGCTATTTCTCTCTCTCTCGCTATTTCTCTCTCTCTCTCGCTATTTTCTCTCTCTCTCGCTATTTTCTCTCTCTCTCGCTATTTCTCTCTCTCTCGCTATTTCTCTCTCTCTCTCGCTATTTCTCTCTCGCTATTTCTCTCTCTCGCTATTTCTCTCTCGCTATTTCTCTCGCTCTCGCTTTTCTCTCTCTCTCGCTATTTCTCTCTCTCGCTATTTCTCTCTCTCTCTCTCTCTCTCGCTATTTCTCTCTATTTCTCTCTCTCTCGCTATTTTCTCTCTCTCTCGCTATTTCTCTCTCTCTCTCTCGCTATTTTCTCTCTCTCTCTCTCTATTTCTCTCTCTCTCTCTCGCTATTTCTCTCTCTCTCTCTCGCTATTTCTCTCTCTCTCTCTCTATTTCTCTCTCTATTTCTCTATTTCTCTCGCTATTTCTCTCTATCTCTCTCTCTCTCTCTCTCGCTATTTTTCTCTCTCTTCTCTCTTGCTATTTCTCTCTCTCTCGCTATTTCTCTCTCTCTCTCGCTCTCGCTATTTCTCTCTCTCTCTCTCTCTCGCTATTTCTCTCTCTCTCTCTCTCGCTATTTCTCTCGCTCTCGCTATTTCTCTCTCTCGCTATTTCTCTCTCACTCGCTATTTCTCTCGCTATTTCTCTCTCACTCGCTATTTCTCTCGCTATTTCTCTCTCTCGCTATTTCTCTCTCTCTTGCTCTTTCTCTCTCTCTCTCTTTCTCTCTCTCTCTCTTTCTCTCTCTCTCTTGCTCTTTCTCTCTCTCTCTTGCTCTTTCTCTCTCTCTCTTGCTCTTTCTCTCTCTCTTGCTCTTTCTCTCTCTCTCGCTTTTTCTTTCTCTCGCTCTCTCTCGCTTTTTCTTTCTCTCGCTCTCTCTCGCTTTTTCTTTCTCTCGCTCTCTCTCGCTTTTTCTTTCTCTCTCTCTCGCTCTTTTTTCTTTCTCTCTCTCTCGCTTTTTCTTTCTCTCTCTCGCTATTTCTTTCTCTCTCTCGCTATTTCTCTCTTCTCTCTCTCTCTCGCTATTTTCTCTCTATTTCTCTCTCTCGCTATTTCTCTCGCTATTTTTCTCTCTCTCGCTATTTCTCTCTCTCTTCTCTCGCTATTTCTCTATTTCTCTTTCTCTCGCTATTTCTCTCTCTCTCTCGCTATTTCTCTCTCTCTCGCTATTTCTCTCTCTCTCTCGCTATTTCTCTCTCTCTCTCGCTATCTCTCTCTCTCTCGCTATTTCTCTCTCTCGCTATTTCTCTCTCTCGCTATTTCTCTCTCTCTCTCTCGCTATTTCTCTCTCTCTCTCTCGCTATTTCTCTCTCTCTCTCTATTTCTCTCGCTCTTTCTCTCTCTCTCTCTCGCTATTTCTCTCTCTCGCTATTTCTTTCTCTCTCTCTCTCTCTCGCTATTTCTTCTCTCTCGCTATTTCTCTCTCTCTCGCTATTTCTCTATCTCTCTCTCTCTCTCTCTCTCTCGCTATTTCTCTCTCTCTATTTCTCTCTCTCTCGCTATTTTCTCTCTCTCTTCTCGCTCTCTCTCTCTCTCGCTATTTCTCTCTCTCTATTTCTCTCTCTCTCGCTATTTCTCTTTCTCTCTCTCTCTCGCTATTTCTCTTCTCTCTCTCTCGCTATTTCTCTCTCTCTCTCTCGCTATTTCTCTCTCTCTCTCTCGCTATTTCTCTCTCTCTCTCTCGCTATTTCTCTCTCTCTCTCTCGCTATTTCTCTCTCTCTCTCTCTCTCTCTCTCTCTCTCTCTCTTTCTCTCTCTCTCTCTCTCGCTCTCGCTATTTCTCTCTCTATTTCTCTCTCTCGCTATTTCTCTTTCTCTCTCTCTCGCTATTTCTCTCTCTCTCTCTCTCGCTATTTCTTCTCTCTCTCTCTCGCTATTTCTCTCTCTCTCTCTTCTCTCTCTCTCGCTATTTCTCTCTCTTTCTCTCTCGCTATTTCTCTCGCTCTCTCTCTCTCGCTATTTCTCTCTCTCTCTCTCTCTTTCTTTCTCTCTTCTCTCTTTCTCGCTTTTCGCTTTTTCTTTCTCTCTCTCTCTCGCTATTTCTCTCGCTTTTTTCTCTCTCTCTCGCTATTTCTCTCTCTCTCTCGCTATTTCTCTCTCTCTCTCTCGCTATTTCTCTCTCTCTCTCTCGCTATTTCTCTCTCTCTCTCTCGCTATTTCTCTCTCTCTCTCGCTATTTCTCTCTCTCTCTCGCTATTTCTCTCTCTCTCTCGCTATTTCTCTCTCTCTCTCGCTATTTTCTCTCTCTCTCGCTATTTCTCTCTTCTCTCTCGCTATTTCTCTCTCGCGCTATTTCTTCTCTCTCTCTTTTCTCTCTCTCTCGCTATTTCTCTCTCTCTCTCTCGCTATTTCTCTCTCGCTATTTTCTCTCTCTCTCTCGCTATTTCTTTCTCTCTCTCTCGCTATTTCTCTCTCTCTCTCTTTCTCTATTATTTCTCTCTCTCTCGCTATTTCTCTCTCTCTCTCTCGCTATTTCTCTTCTCTCTCTCTCTCGCTATTTCTCTCTCTCTCTCGCTATTTCTCTCTCTCTCTCTCGCTATTTCTCTCTCTCTCGCTATTTCTCTCTCTCTCTCGCTATTTCTCTCTCTCTCTCTCTCGCTATTTTCTCTCTCTCTCTCGCTATTTCTCTCTCTCTCTCGCTATTTCTCTCTCTCTCTCTCGCTATTTCTCTCTCTCTCTCTCGCTATTTCTCTCTCTCTCTCGCTATTTCTCTCTCTCTCGCTATTTCTCTTTCTCTCTCTCTCGCTATTTCTCTCTCTCGCTTCTCTCTCTCTCGCTATTTCTCTCTCTCTCTCGCTATTTCTCTCTCTCGCTATTTTCTCTCTCTCTCTCGCTATTTCTCTCTCTCTCTCTCGCTATTTCTATTTCTCTCTCTCTCTCGCTATTTCTCTCTCTCTCGCTATTTCTCTCTCTCTCTCGCTATTTCTCTCTCTCTCTATTTCTCTCTCTCTCTATCTCTTTCTCTCTCTCTCGCTTTTCTCTCTCTATTTCTCGCTATTTCTCTCTCTCTCTCTCTCGCTATTTCTCTTCTCTCGCTATTTCTCTCTCTTCTCTCTCTCTCGCTATTTCTCTCTCTCGCTATTTCTCTCTCTCTCTCTCTCTCTCTCGCTATTTTCTCTCTCTCTCTCTCTCGCTATTTCTCTCTCTCTCTCTCGCTATTTTTCTCTCTCTCTCGCTCTCTTCGCTATTTCTCTCTTCTCTCGCTATTTCTCTCTCTCTATTTCTCTATTTCTCTCTCTCTCTCTCGCTATTTTTCTCTCTCTCTCTCTCGCTATTTCTCTCTCTCTCTCTCGCTATTTCTCTCTCTCTCTATTTCTCTCTCTCTCTCTCTCGCTATTTCTCTCTTCTCTCTCTCGCTATTTCTCTCTCTCTCTCTCGCTATTTTTCTCGCTATTTTCTCTCTCTCGCTATTTCTCTCTCTCGCTCTCTCGCTATTTCTCTCTCTCTCTCTCGCTATTTCTCTCTCTCTCTCGCTATTTCTCTCTCTCTCTCTCTCGCTATTTCTCTCTCTCTCTCTCGCTATTTCTCTCTCTCTCTCTCTCGCTATTTCTCTCTCTCTCGCTATTTCTCTCTCTCTCGCTATTTCTCTCTCTCTCTCGCTATTTTCTCTCTCTCTCTCGCTATTTCTCTCTCTCTCTCTCGCTATTTCTCTCTCTCGCTATTTCTCTCTCTCTCTCGCTATTTCTCTCTCTCTCTCGCTATTTCTCTCTCTCTTCTCGCTATTTCTCTCTCTCGCTATTTTTTCTCTCTCTCGCTATTTCTCTATTTCTCTCTCTCTCGCTATTTCTCTCTCTCTCTCGCTATTTCTCTCTCTCTCTCGCTATTTCTCTCTCGCTCTCGCTATTTCTCTCGCTATTTCTCTCTCTCGCTATTTCTCTCTCGCTCTCGCTCTCTCGCTCGCTCTCTCTCTCGCGCTCTCTCTCTCTCGCTCTCTCTCTCGCGCTCTCTCTCTCTCGCGCTCTTTCTCTCTCGCTCGCTATTTCTCTCTCTCGCTATTTCTCTCTCTCGCTATTTCTCTCTCTCGCTATTTCTCTCTCGCTCTCGCTCTCGCTATTTCTCTCTCGCTCTCGCTATTTCTCTCTCTCTTGCGCTATTTCTCTCGCTATTTCTCTCGCTATTTCTCTCTCTCTCTCTATCTCTCTCTCTCGCTATTTCTCTCTCTCTCTCGCTATTTCTCTCTCTCTCTCGCTATTTCTCTCTCGCTCTCGCTATTTCTCTCGCTCTCGCTATTTCTCTCGCTATTTCTCTCTCTCGCTATTTCTCTCTCGCTCTCGCTCTCTCGCTCGCTCTCTCTCTCTCGCGCTCTCTCTCTCTCGCTATTTCTCTCTCTCGCTATTTCTCTCTCTCGCTATTTCTCTCTCGCTATTTCTCTCGCTCTCGCTCTCGCTATTTCTCTCTCGCTCTCGCTATTTCTCTCTCTCTTGCGCTATTTCTCTCGCTATTTCTCTCGCTATTTCTCTCTCTCTCTCGCTATTTCTCTCTCTCTCTCTCGCTATTTCTCTCTCTCTCTCTCGCTATTTCTCTCTCTCTCTCTCGCTATTTCTCTCTCTCTCTCTCTCGCTATTTCTCTCTCTCTCTCTCGCTATTTCTCTCTCGCTCTCGCTATTTCTCTCGCTATTTCTCTCTCGCTCTCGCTATTTCTCTCTCTCTCGCTATTTCTCTCTCGCTCTCGCTATTTCTCTCTCTCGCTATTTCTCTCTCTCTCGCTCTCTCTCTCTCTATTTCTCTCTCTCTCTCTCTCTCTCGCTATTTCTCTCTCTCTCTCTCTCTCTCGCTATTTCTCTCTCTCTCTCTCTCTCTCTCGCTATTTCTCTCTCTCTCTCTCTCTCTCTCGCTATTTCTCTCTCTCTCTCTCTCTCGCTATTTCTCTCTCTCTCGCTATTTCTCTCTCTCTCTCGCTATTTCTCTCTCTCTCTCTCTCGCTATTTCTCTCTCTCTCTCTCGCTATTTCTCTCGCTCTCGCTATTTCTCTCTTGCTCTCGCTATTTCTCTCTCTCGCTATTTCTCTCTCTCGCTATTTCTCTCGCTATTTCTCTCTCTCGCTATTTCTCTCGCTATTTCTCTCTCTCTCTCGCTATTTCTCTCTCTCGCTATTTCTCGCTATTTCTCTCTCTCGCTATTTCTCGCTATTTCTCTCTCTCGCTATTTCTCAAGCTATTTCTCAAGCTATTTCTCAAGCTATTTCTCTCTCTCTCTCTCTCTCTCTCGCTATTTCTCTCTCTCTCTCGCTATTTCTCTCTCGCTATTTCTCTCTCTCTCTCTCTCGCTATTTCTCTCTCTCGCTATTTCTCTCTCTCTATTTCTCTCTCTCGCTATTTCTCTCTCTCGCTATTTCTCTCTCTCGCTATTTCTCTCTCGCTATTTCTCTCTCGCTATTTCTCTCTCTCTCTCGCTATTTTCTCTCTCTCTCGCTATTTCTCTCTCTCTCTCGCTATTTCTCTCTTTCTCTCTCGCTATTTCTCTCTCTCTCTCGCTATTTCTCTCTCTCTATTTCTCTCTCGCTATTTCTCTCTCGCTATTTCTCTCTTTCTCTCTCGCGCTATTTCTCTTCTCTCTCTCTCGCTATTTCTCTCTCGCTATTTCTCTCTCTCGCTATTTCTCTCGCTATTTCTCTCTCTCTCTCTCTCGCTATTTCTCTCTCTCTCTCTCTCGCTATTTCTCTCTCTCTCTCTCGCTATTTCTCTCTCTCTCTCGCTATTTCTCTCTCTCTCTCGCTATTTCTCTCTCGCTATTTCTCTCTCGCTATTTCTCTCTCGCTATTTCTCTCTGTATTTCTCTTTTATGTGCTGAGAGTGAGCTCTCCGCTCTCTCCACGGAGGAGAGTGCGTGTGTGTGTGGCTGTAATTCGTAGCTCCGCTGCGTCAGCGTTAGCTAGCGTCACAGTGTAACACTTGGCTCCCCCAGCCTTCTCTTTCCCTCTCTCACGCACGCACGCGCATGCTCGCGCACACACACATCTAGCAAGGGTTTTATGTGATGTAGGCTTATCTGTGTGTCTTGATTTTTGTTTTTCTTCACAACACCTACTCAACACTCTGTCTTGTCCTACCAGCATCTGTCTCTGTGCTGTTGTCAACAGGTTGTGTGGCAGCATGGTTATATGTGTTCTCTGGCCCATCCTCACTGCACTGCATACACACACAAGCATTAACCAAAACATAGAGGGACACAGCCTACCCCGCCAGCATGCATATCACACCTTGTGTACTCTCCTCCAATTGATGTGTGAAATGACAAACTTGTTTCTCTTCTCTCTCTTTCCCATCCTACCTTTTCTCCTATTTCCACTCCACTGCACTTTGCTCTACTGTTGTAGATGGGATGGGTCGAGTCTTGGCGCAGGACGTTTACGCCAAAGACAACCTGCCTCCGTTCCCTGCGTCAGTCAAAGATGGCTACGCCGTGCGAGGTGAGACGCCAGGACGAGTGGGTGTACAGTGCAGTAGTTTGAGAGATTGCAAACCATTTAACGCTAGACTTTAATGCTTGTTTTTGTGTCTTTTGACCATTGCACCCTTTTCAGCTATTTATGTCTCACAGTTCTCTCGCTCTCTCCTGCTATCGCTTTCCCCATCCCTCCCTCCCTCTCTCTCTCTTCCTCTCAGCGGCTGATGGTCCTGGAGATCGCTTCATTATTGGAGAGTCACAGGCAGGACAGCAGGTGAGGTCCTTTACAGTTTGTGAGCCCTGATATTCTGGAGTGTTGCTTTGAGAACATACTATAACAGGAGCTCTCTTGCCTTTTCCTACCTCTGTGTGAGTCCGTGTATTCCCATGGGCTGTCCTGCAGCGTGGAGTTCCACAGGTCACTGGCTCAGCTGTGATTACAAGACTCCACAGAGACAGACCATGTCCTCTCTCTACCTCTACACAGAGTTATATCGGGCTCTACTCTACACACAGACCCTGTCTCTGCAACGCTCCGCTCGGCTTTCTTACAATTGTCACACGGCCTCCACTATGGAGCCTCGTGTTCAAGAGTTGCTCAAGTGCGTCTTGTGAAAAATGGTGTACAGTCGATTAGATTTTTCCCAATTGTAATGTTAACACTACTCCATGCCGGCAGTTATAATGCATAATTATGCCGCTATAATGCCTTAAAATTCTAGCCATAAGCATGTTTAACACCTTTTTATAATGTCCAACTTGTGTGTGTCCCTATAGCCCACGCACACGGTGATGCCGGGTCAAGTGATGAGGGTGACAACGGGGGCTCCTATCCCCTGTGGGGCGGATGCTGTGGTGCAGGTGGAGGACACTGAACTGCTCCGAGAGTCTGAGGACGTGAGTCAACTTCCTGTCCCAATCTCAATTTGTCACAACGAGCTTTACTGGAATACACTGTACAATAACATACGATCTGTCTCTCTCCTCTCTCTTTCTCAACTCACTCCCCGTTTCCCTCAACGCTCTCTCGTCTGTCTCCTCTCCACAAACTGACAGCTTTTCTATATTGTACATACACTTACTCGTCTGCCACAATCCTCTTCGTTACAATATACTGTACTGTATTTTCTTCACTAAACCTGTATGTCGTTGCAGGGCACAGAAGAGCTGGAGGTGCGGATCTTGGTACAGGCACGCCCTGGACAGGACATCAGGTGAGCGAGAAGTTTTGGGTTGTACCAATCAGGACTGGTGGGGTCAATTCCATTTAAATCCAGTCAATTCAGGAAGTAAACTGAAATTCCAATTTTCCTTAATGCTGTTCTGTATCAGTACTATACCACACAGCCAGTATGTCTGAGTGCCAGCCCTCTGTCTCCCCTCCCTCCAGGCCTATAGGTCATGATATAAAGCGTGGGGAGTGTGTCCTGTCCAAGGGAACCCACATGGGCCCCTCTGAGATTGGCCTGCTGGCCACCGTAGGAGTCACTGAGGTGGAAGTGCAAAAGTTCCCCGTGGTGGCTGTCATGTCCACTGGCAACGAGGTGAGCGCAAGCTCGCATGCATGCACACACGTTTTTGCCTTCTCTCATGGTGTCTTTAATACATGGGTTTGAGGTTAGAGAGGCGGGTACAATGGCAACAGATTTCTGGGTGGAATCCCAGGTCTGATGGGAAGATCTTGCAGGATGTGAGATGGTTTCCAATAGACAATGGATAATAAAGTTGTGTGTGTGTGTGTGTGTAGCTGTTGAACCCAGAGGATGACCTGCACCCAGGGAAGATCCGGGACAGTAACAGATCTACACTGCTGGCCACCATTCAGGAGCACGGATATCCTACCATCAACCTGGGCATCGTCGGAGACAAGTCAGTGAACATAACCCTCAATAACTATAGGCTTGTCTACCCTCCTAGAAAACATTGGGCCGGTTTCCATGGACACACATTACTTCTCGTCCAGGACTAAATCTGTGTCTGCAGAACTGTAGATTGATATATATATGTGTATATATACAATCAGAAAGATAGGAAGGAGGGTCTAAACTATGACCGTTCCCCTACAGCCCAGACGACCTCCTCAATGCCCTGAACGAGGGCATTAGCCGTGCTGATGTCATCATCACCTCAGGGGGCGTGTCCATGGGAGAGAAGGTAAGATCCAAACAAAATTAAATGTTAATTAAAAATAAATAAAAAAGAGAGAAGGGGATGAGAGGTGGGGCAGCGAGAGGTCACTGTGTGTTTGTGAGAGCGAAATCAATTCCGTCGTGGCTAGATAGTAGGGTCTGGAACTCATTTTGGAATTCGCCACAACAGTTTGTTTTCTATGTTGAACCTCGTGTACTGTCCAACTCATGCACTCTGCTGCCATCTGTTGTTCTGACCCAGCTGTTACTCCTTAGTGATGAACCTGCTGGTTAGGCTGACCTTTTGTATGTTTACTGCTTAGCTGAGTTCTCTGCTTCCCTCTTTGGGTTTTCTGCTCCAATTACTTCTGTGATTGGATCACACATTTTACACCTCACCATCTGTCAGAGACCAGCAGACATGTTAGAGTTAAACAAAGTTTCCATTCGATTCGATGTTCAACCTCTCGCCCATGTATTCTTTGCAATATCAGAATCGACTCAGGGAAACTTTATATCGGGCATGAAATACATTCTATGATATTATATTGTATTTACAGTGTATCTCTTTGTGTTTCAGGACTACTTGAAGCAGGTGCTGGACATTGACCTCCATGCCCAGATCCACTTTGGACGGGTCTTTATGAAGCCAGGGTGAGACGTGATGGGGATTTACATTTTTGTTTTGTACAAAATTTAAATAAAAAATACATTTTGGTACCAAAGTTTATGCCTTCTTAATTCATGAAGTGAGGCTGGTTTAGAAGAGATGGATAGTCATGAAGGTCTCACTGAGTTTGTCTTCTCTCCTCTTTAGTCTTCCCACCACGTTCGCCACTGTAGACATTGACGGGGCACGGAAACTGATATTTGCTCTACCAGGTACTTCATACTGAGATCTGCATGTCATGTGTACCGTGCGTGTGTGCAGTATTTTGTGTGTTTTTTTTTTTGTGTGGTATAAATGTCGTTGTTGAGTCTCAGGACTGGCAGGGGACCGCTTGGTCTTGACTGAGATCTCAGGCACTCGTCTGTGTCTCTGCTCTGAGTCCAAAACGCCACCATTTACCAACCAAATATGTTTCCTTGAGGGAAACATGTTATATTAATGCAGCAGCATGCCCTCAGACAGAGGTAATATTCCTCTTTAATCACACTCCCCGTTCAGTTTCCACAGCATCCTGGAACCCTTCCAACCCACAGCAGCCATTTTTTTTTCCTCTCTGATTTGACCATTTTCATTTTAGTAAATGAGTTGTAATTAGTATTAGAACTATGTTTGCGTGAGGGAATGTCTGTGTTTGTATTTTTATATCAGCCCTCCAAAACCGTGCTCCTGTGTTTTTATCTCAGACCCACACAGCCCAAAAAACTCAAACCACAGCCAGCCCTGACCCCCATCCAACCAAACCTGAAATTTGACCCACCCAACCAACCAAAGTGCCCTACCTCCTCTCTTACTCAAGCCTGCTGACAACAGCCTCTTGTCCCTCTACTTTCCTAGCATTTGACCTGGCCCCTCCACACCTCTTCAAAGGCCCCAGCCCTGGACCCCTTAGTCCCTTGCCCAGGCCCCCTGCTTCTGCCCGTCCTATTGCCAACCTGCCCCAGCCCCCCTGCCTTGTCTCTGCCCGTCCTACATATGACCGGAGGGCTAGTCTGTGGCTGTGGTGACCGCCACTCTTTTTATATTCCCCCTTTAAGGTAATTTCACCTTCAGAGACACAGGCGCCATTCGCATCGACCCTGTGCCCGACAGTGAGGCAAGCAGGGTGCCCGTGCCACCGCCCCCGCGCGGAAGTAGGTGCTACCAACCTGGTCGACCATACTGTACCGTTCAGTGTGCTGCTCTCTACCTGAAAGCAAGCTTACTTCAACTGAGCTCAGAAAACGGAATTTAAACTGAAAATGGGAAATGTGTTTTTTCTTTAAGAGTGCTTAACTGAAACTCGACCCAACTCAAATGATATGGGCTTCAAATTTTCAAAAAAAAATCAAACTTTTTATCAGGCCAAATGGATAAATTTTATTTTTGTCTCCCAGACTTTGGGCATGTTTGGGGGCATTTTTGTCTGTTTTTTATTGGTGATTAAACTAAACAAGATCACTACACCTTTTAGTGAACCCAAACTTGAATCTTAACAAAAGATAAAATAAACTTTAGTTTTTCTTTACTTATGTGATTTTTCTGTTCTGTTTTCTGAGAGAGAAATATTGTTTTGTTTCTTTAACGTTTCTGTGGCGTTGCTGTTGGTTCTGTCGCTCCTCGTTTCGTTTCTCTGTGTGTCCCCGAGCCCCTGCCCCTGTGAGTATCTATCCCATGATTCCATGCTGTTGCTTGTTATTGTGATTTGAGAGCGCCGCTCACCCTCTCCACCTGCTATTGCTACCCCTCACCTCTGCTTGTTGGTGTAAAGAAACAGCACTCACAAACTTGTCCCACTCTCCCCAAAGAGCTCTCACCCACCAGTCCCTCCTCTGTGAACACTTTCAAAGGCAGAAGCGTACATGTCTCACCTGTCTGCCTCCCCATCCCTCCAGCCCCAGCCCAGGTCTACAACCGCAGCCTGGGTCGCATACTGACAGGCCAGTGGGGTGAAGAAAACCACTGCCCTATGCACTGAGCCCTTGTCCTGTCCTACAGGGTCTACTAGCTGGAGCATGTCAACAACAACAATGCTCCTCAACCCCAACCCGTCCAAACCTTCCCAGGCATATCCTGCCGTCTCCCTCCTCAGCCCTGAACAGTGGTAATGTCCCATCCTTGTCTCCCTCTCATCCTCAGCACCTCTCTCTCTGTTGGTCAGGTAACCCAGTGTCTGCTGTCGTCACCTGTAACCTCTTTGTCATCCCTGCTCTGAGGAAGATGCAGGGGATCCTGGACCCTCGACCCACTATCATCAAAGCCAGGGTAGGTTAACAGCACTGGCTGTTATGGAGGGTTTCTGGACACTAGGTTGTAAAATACAGGTTAAGACAGTGTCATAATTAAAGCAGTACGTTAAAAAATAAACACATTTATTGGAACAGCTCTGTTGCTGATTCTAAACCATTAACATTGAAAACGTGACCAACGGTCGATAAATTAAAGTAATAAAGTGGCTGTCGATCATTTGAAAAACATTTACAGTGCATTCAGAAAGTGTTCAGACCCCTTGACTTTTTCCACATTGTTACGTTACAGCCTTATTCTAAAATGGATATAATATTTTTTTTCT
The DNA here is from genome assembly GCF_034236695.1 of Oncorhynchus nerka. Lineage (NCBI taxonomy): Eukaryota > Metazoa > Chordata > Actinopteri > Salmoniformes > Salmonidae > Oncorhynchus > Oncorhynchus nerka. The sequence goes on from NC_088413.1 coordinate 45,091,687, forward strand.
TTCATCAATCTACACACAATACCCCGTAATGACAAAGTGAAAACAGGTTTTTAGAAATGTTTGCAAATGTATTAAAAATAAAAACTGAAATACCTTATTTACATAAGTATTCAGACCCTTTGCAATGAGACTCGAAATATAGCTCAGGTACATCTCGTTTCCATTGATCATCCTTGAGACGTTTCTACAACTTGATTGGAGTCAACCTGTGGTAAATTCAATTGATTGGACATGATTTGGAATGGCACACACCTGTCTATATAAGATTCCACAGTTGACAGTGTATGTCAGAGCAAACCCAAGAAGACTCAAGGCTGTAAACGCTGCCAAAAGTGCTTCAACAAAGTACCGAGGAAAGGTTCTGAATACTTATGTAAATGTGATATTTCTTCTTTTTTTGCAAACATTTCTATAAACATGTTTTGCTTTGTCATTATGGGGTATTGTGTGTAAATTGATGAGGGGGGGAACGATTTAATCAATTTTAGAATAAGGCTGTAACGTAACAAAATGTGGGAAAAGTCAAGTGGTCTGAATACTTTCCACAATGCACTGTAAATGAATTGAATGGCAGTAAAACAGTTATCCTATGTGTTCGCGGAGTAGTTAGCTGAAATTCACTACAATTGTTTATTTTTCACTTGATGGCAAACTTTCTGTACTGCTAACATTCACTTCCAGTCATTTTCACTCCGGCGCTAGTCCAATTAATGTATTTATTTTCTAACGCATCTGCATGGAATTATTACGTTGTCTTACATTATTACGTTGTACTACCTAGTCTGGACACAGCTGAAATACAGGCACATAATGAAAAAGTGTGCCACCTTGCAGTCATGGTCCTTGGAGCCAGATATGCAGGTCCTTCGAGCTTGCTGCATAAGTTAGGGAGTTTGAGCGAGAGCTGGAGAGGGTTTTATACACCCAGCAAATACGTTGGGGTTGAAAGTTGAGTGATGTCGTCATTCTGCGCCCTGCTCTCTCCTGTGTGTGTGCAAACAGCTGTCCTGCGATGTAAAGTTGGACCCTCGTCCAGAGTACCACCGCTGCATCCTGACATGGCACCACCAGGAGCCTCTGCCATGGGCACAGAGCACAGGTATTATCACATACTAAGTAAATACAAAATAGTTTGTCCGCATGTGTTTGCATGGACAAATGGATAAGGGAAAATGCTTATCCGAAAGTTTATCCTTGTCATTTTATTGACTCTGTCTCCCCACCCTCCTCTCTCCCTCCCCACCCCCTCTCCCTCCCCACCCCCTCTCTCCCCCTCTTACCACCCTCTCCTTCTTTCTATCTCACTCTCTTTTTCTCACTCTTTCTCCCCTTCTACAGGAAATCAGATGAGTAGTCGACTGATGAGCATGAGAAGTGCCAACGGGCTGCTGATGTTGCCTCCTAAAACAGAGCAATACGTGGAGCTGCATAAAGGAGAGGTTGTGGATGTGATGGTCATAGGACGACTATGATGATGTCATCTTACAGGGACAGATAGATAGACAGGAAGAGGAAGTGGTGCATGTCCACATATCATAACTATTCTGTAATATGTAACGGCACAGCTAGTTTTTATTGATTTGGATAATAAAGTTGATCAAGTATAATTAATCACGAACACAAAATAAATGAGTACATACATTGATCATGAAAATATTAATTTGAAAAGATCATTGTATTTCAAAGACAAAATGTAATACCTTTAAAAAGTGGAGGGAAAAAATATATAAAACATAAGAGAATTATTCTGTAATATATTATATTATTATTATAAGTATCATGATTATTATGATAATTATTAATATTATATTATCATATTAAGCAACTCTTGTTTCTCTTTCATCCTTGCAATTGCTTTGTGTGTTCAACCCTAGACCTTATAGATAGATAGCAGTAGCATTTCAATAGGAAGCTGTAGGTGCTTAACAGGATTAAAAAAGAAAGCCTATTTTCTTATCTCACAAAAAGGTTCAAAATACATCTTTTTTTACAACGAAAACCCTTTTGAGATTGTCAGAAGTCCCCCTTGGTCTATGTTCTGATTCTCCACCCTTCTCCTAAAGTGTGCACTTGCACACTCCCAGTCATTTAAATAGATGGGTTTGGTGTAGGCATTGGCTGGAGGTAGTTTCCACCATTGCGAAATCCATGCAAGAAAGAAAACAGGAAAAGAGTGAAGAATCAGGATGTAACCTTGGTGCTCTGGCTTGATAGGAGTGCTTTCAGGGTCCTGAGGGTGCCTTTAGGTGACAGCTATCTTTACCTCCCTTTAGTATTCTTCTCTTCTATGCCACATTATATGGGCTTCATTATGCTTCATAATGGCTTCAAACAGCTTTGCTTGTCGTTTATCTTGTGAGTCGTGTTTATGTGCGCAGTGCCAAAAGTGTCGGGCATCATGATGAGAACTGGGCCTGTATTTATAAAGTGGCTCTGAGTAGGAGTGCTGATCAAGGATCAGGGCCCGTATCCACAAAGCATCTCTATGTAGAAGTCCTGATCTAGGATCTGTCCATACAATTTTATTCATGATGATCTGAAATACAAAACAGATCCTAGATCAGAACTCCTGCTCTGGGATTCTAAGCATTTCGCCTCCTGCTTTAACATCTGCTAATCTGTGTATGCGACAAATTAACTTTGATTTGAATTTTTATGTTAGATGCTTAGTGGATGCAGGCACAGTTCCCCCCGGTCTATATAATCTTATTAATTATGATATATAAAACTAAACTGATCCTAGATCAGCACTCCTACCCCTTTATGAATACATGCCTTAAAGGTGGAGGAAGGCAGCGGCCCCCTCAGTCTAACCTCACCTGGTACTAAAGTCCCACCCAGAGATATGTATATCCTGGCTCTGGTCCCACCCCTGCCCTTCTACTCTACCAACACCCCGCTCTCCCCCACCCACACCCCTCCAGGACTACTCACCTCACACACACTAGTACAGATAGGTGAGGGAACTGGGGTAGGGAGAGAACTTTATTTTATTTGTTTAATTTCAGAAGGAAGAAACAGCGTATTTAAAGTGCTGACTGCCTTTTTAACAACTATTAAAACAATGTACAGAAAAATAAATAAATAAAAAAGGTTGATATTGTACAGATATTATGGTGACCAGCACTCCTAAAGAAATTAATGAAGCAATGAGGAGATATTGAACTCTGTACTATAAAAATTCTGTAACAATATTGATGAAGCTGATGAAAAATAAAAAATCCTTGATCAATTATGTAAAACAATTAGTTCAGTCTCTTATTTATAAACGGACATGTCCTCTTGGAAAATGTTTAACTATTCTATGTTACGCTACATAGAGTACATAAAAGTATATGTGTTTCTACAGCATTGGTCCTTGATTTCAGCAAAAGGCGTTGCAGAAAAACACTGAATTTTAAAAATGTAATTTACCCTCTTTATACTTTATAGATGTAAAGTCATCTATCATTGAATAGATGACTGACTGAGCAACATTGACCAATCGCGAATATTGTTTCATGAATGTAACGTTACCTGTGGCGCTGTGGAGCAAATGGGAGAGCCTTGACGTCTCAACCCTTGAGTTGGAAATGACTTCTAAATAACGCAAGGCTACGGCGGGAGAGAGGGTTTCGACTGATATTGTGACACAAAGTTAGGAAAGTTGAGTCTCATCACTCAGTTGATACAAAAACCAATGGAGGAACATTGGACACCTCAATGAAGGATATATTTTTGAAAGCGTTGCGGGTTAAAAGTGAGTAGTTCTCTTTCATTTCAAATGTATTTTGCTGGCATTGTTTGCAACAGGTTCCCAGGAAGCTAACGTTAGCTAGCATGCTAGCATTATCTAGCGCGAGCTTTTAAAGTTTATGCTACCTGGTAAACTAGCATAATAGAGCATTTCACATCAGGTTGAACTAAAGCTGTTGATATTTCAACTGTGTGGGTTAACAACAAAATAGTGTATTTTCTTGCGTAAAATGATCACCGAAATGTCCATGTCGCTTTTCATCCGAACCCATGTCACAGCGGAAATGGTCGCAATGCCAGGCTAGTTGGCTTAGAAGCTAGCAGAGCGGACTAGTATCTAGCCCAACCCATAGAAATGTAATGATTCTAGCTATTTCTATGGCCCTACCTGTTGTGTGTGTGAAGTTTGGGTGACTTCATTGATGCACTGTTTAAACAGGCATTTTGTTTACATCTTTTGAATAAGACAACGTTTTACATTGGAGTTCTGCTACTAGCTCGCAAGGTGGAATTTTACGTAATGAAAAGGGCTCATGCGTCTCAAAATTCTGGTATTACAGCCTGGAGTCCGGACGCCAGGATTCGTGCCTTACAACCCAGTCACTACTGTATTATGTCTCAACGTTAGATTGAACCAGTTTACCATTTCAGGACAGATGCATGATGTCGACAAAGGGGATGAGGAGTCTGTTTTTGACAGCAATGCAATACCGTCTGACCAGAGAGTCATCAATCTATCAGCACTGAAGTATGCTGTACCACTGAGGTTATGCCAGTATTGTGATCAATCGTTTCATTCAATGTTTGTCTGACCAAAGCGTCAGTGACTAATACATGTATTTTTCGGTACATTACAGTATTATTTGTACAGGTCACACCGAAAAGCAACACACAATGAATGGTATCAATGAAGCCCACATCCAGGTACTGAAGTTTTCTACAACCTTATCAATCAGACAGTGCCCGCGCTGGTCACTTTTTTACCTACAGCCTGAGACTTTCTTGGCTAAAAATAACCGTTCCAGTCTTATTAGTTTACTTAATCACGTGCCTCCAGTCAGCTGACAGTGTTATGCTATTCACAGTTAAGGCCAATTTTTTTAAATGATTATTTTTTAACATTTTCTTTAGGTGGTCTGCCTCCAATCACACCTAAAATAACCAGGAAGGACCCTACCCACCTTGATTATCAACACCTTTGAAAGTGGTTGGTTTTCCCTGAAGTGTAGACTTTACTGTGAAATGCTTACTTACAAGCCCTTAACCAACCATGCAGTTCAAGAAGAACAACATATTTACCAAGTAGGCTAAAATAAAAAGGCTATAAACAGGGGGCACCCGTACGGAGTCAGTGTGCAGGGGTACAGGCTAGTTGAGGTAATCTGTACCTGTATTTTGAGGCAAAGTGACTGTGCATAGGTAACAAACAGTGAGTAGCAGCTGTGTACAAGAGGGGGAGGTCAATGTAAATTGTCCGGTGGTGATTATTATGAATTGTTCAATAGTGTCTCAATTCTAAAATTTGCCTGTGCTATCATTTCTGATGATAAGCTACCGAATGCATAATAGCCAAGAGTGTTCCCTTTATTTTGGCATGAAGGTATTCAGCTACCTGTATCTCTGAAACTTCCCCTCATTCATCAACAGCTGAGTGAGCCTAATCAAAATTGACTCCCAACTATTATGACTTCTGCTTTCTAATACACTTTCAGAATGAGTTAATAATAAAAAAAATAATTGCAAGAGGTTGGCCCTGAAGACACTTTACTCATAGTCTATCTTGAAAATTTTGTAAACATAACGGTTGTACATGGAGGTCTTGCGACTTTCACAAATTCAGACCTTTAGGGACACATGCAAAGGGGTCATTCTGGTCAACTATGCCCAGCAACAGCAAGTCGAAAATGATGTTTGCTACTAGTCCTTCTGCCAGGACTGGACTCCTTGGCTTATGAGCTACATTTTGTAGATTAGACTTGCTGCTTGGATCTCTCTGACTCTGTATCGGTTTCAGTGATAGCCAGGGAGAGGGAAAATTAAAGTGCTAATGCTTCTCCCTGTCGAGTCATGTTACCTAGCTAGCAACGCTGATCTGAGGAACTTCCTAGAAGTGTGTGTGTCCAGTGTCCAGCCAGTCTCTCCTATGTAGCTAATGTAATGGCATCACCTTATAGGTACAGTAGATCTTCTGCGAACAAAGAGCTAGGCTGTATCATGTATTTTTCTCTTGTCATTTATCCTACTTGTTTATTGTGTGAGGAAGCTCATAGCAGCCTACTTTCACATTTTATTTGAAACACACACAATAGCGAGGTGAGGACTGTTGAGCACGTCTGCAGTGATCAGGGCCTGCTCCGGGAGGGACTGGACCCAGGCCAGGAACACACAGTAACTCAGTGTTCTCTCTGACCTGTTTGTGTCCCCCAGGAATTCTCAATCTGTCGCTCACTCACTGTGAGGGGAATCACTGTCCCCCACCAGCCCCCGCCCCTGCTGTCCGCTGTTAATTTAGCCCCTGCGTGCTTTTACTGCTCTCCTCTATTCAGACCTCGCTTCAAGACTCCTCAAGAATAGCATAGCACCCCCTAGAAAGATTTTATTACTACATGTACACAATATATTACAAGCACTCCTATGCAATGACCAAGCGACCCCAGGTTTGTTTCAGAATAACTTATTGTTCCCACTTACTGGCTAGAATTTAGAATCTGCTCTGTCTGACCTTTTCAACCAGGGGGGCATTTGTTTGTCCACTCACAGTCATGGTTGACTAGACAGAGACAGAAGCTGTGTTTGAATACTCACACTAACTATACTATTTGTGACATAAATTGAGTATATATTTAGGATTTTGTACTATATTTGCCAAAATACGACGTATACAAGCAGTGGACACTATTTCCATGCTTTTAGGGCTCATAATGTGATTCATCAGAAAATGGGCGTGGCTTCACCACGTTTTCAGATTTGAAGAAAATGGCGGAAAATATGCAGCCGAAGTCCGAGCTTATGCAAATTCATTGTTTTAACTAATGACAAATGTTGAGCAGTGTAATGACTTTTCAAAAAATGTACGTTGGCTGACAATTTGTAGCTACGCTATCCTTATGAACCACATAGACACCTACTGCTGTAATTATATGCTATGTTAGCTAACTACCTAACATAAGTTGGCTACTAAGGGTGTGTTCTTAAATTCAATCTTGAGTGCCAGAGTGCCCTCTGGGCGTTTGAAAAATGAGCGTTGTCAATTTGTCCGTTCTAAATTCGGAGTGCACACTGGACGCTCTTGAGGAGTAGAGTTGAACTGAACGTTCTGACCTCAGTCAAGCACTCAAGCTAACTGGCTAGCTTTGCTAGCTACTTCCATACACAAATGAGAGAACACCTCACTCTGACTGTTTTACTTACCATAGCAGAGCTGGTTAGGCTGTTTTCATGTTATCCAGAGCATTGTTGACTAACTGCTACTGGCAATATAATTAAGCATTTTTGCCGGGGTTTACTGGCATCGCCATATTACACGGGTGCTGAGTTCGTAAATTTGGCGGTTATTCAGCGCTCTGGCACACTCAGAGTGCTCTGAAATTTGATTAGATAGCCAGAGTGAATTTAGGAACCACAACCTAATAATCAAGTTGTGCTTCGCTAAGTGGTATAGTCGTTGTGTGTTCTTAATGGACATTGTTAAGGAAGTCATATGATGTCTAGCTAGTCATTTGTTATACTAGCAAGAAGTTGCATAGCAACAGCATCAACTTCCGGTAGACAGGCGAAGGGCTATTATGCTTAAGTGAAAAGAGACTGTTCGTTTACAGTATCCTAAAATGAACTCATAGTGTGTATATATGTATATATATACTCATTAAGTATGTAGTATACAGTATGTTAGTATTGGTATTTGAACACAGCTAATCTAGAGTGTTCTATTTATCTAAGTAAGAATACTTTGTTGCAACTAGAGGTCGACCGATTAATCGGAATGGCCGATTTAATTAGGGCCGATTTCAAGTTTTCATAACAATTGGAAATCATTTTCTTACACTCCTTTTTATTTAACTAGGCAAGTCCGTTAAAAACACATTCTTATTTTCAATGACGGCCTAGGAAACGGTGTGTTAACTGCCTCGTTCAGGGGCAGAACGACAGATTTTTACCATGTCACTCGGGGGATTCAATCTTGCAACCTTACAGTTAACTAGTCCAACGCTCTAACCACCTGATTACATTGCACTCCACGAGGAGACTGCCTGTTACGCGAATGCAGTAAGCCAAGGTAAGTTGCTAGCTAGGATTCAATTTATCTTATAAAAAACAATCAATCAATCATAATCACTTGTTATAACTACACATGGTTGATGATATTACTAGTTTATCATGCGTGTTCTGCGTTGCAGTGCGTATCGTTGCTACAATGTGTACCTAACCATAAACATCAATGCCTTTCTTAAAATCAATACACAGAAGTATATATGTTTAAACCTGCATATTTAGCTAAAAGAAGTCCAGGTTAGCAGGTGAAATTGTTATTTCTCTAGCGTTCATTGCACGCTGACTCAGTGTATATGCAACAGTTTGGGCTGCCTAATTTGCTGGAATTTTACGTAATTATGACATAATATTGAAGGTTGTGCAATTTAACTGGAATATTTAGACTTATGGATGCCACCCGTTAGATAAGAATAAACGTCTTGTTTTCGTGATGATCGTTTCCGGATTCGGACATAATGACCTATGTGTATCATGTTATAACTAAGTCTATGATTTGATAGAGTAGCCTGACTGAGCGATGGTAGGCACCAGCAGGCTCGTAAGCATTCGTTCAAACAGCACTTTCCTGCGTTTGCCAGCAGCTGTCTATGACTTCAAGCCTCTCAACTCCCGAGATTAGGCTGGTGTAACCGATGTGAAATGGCTAGCTAGCTAGTTGGTTGCGCGCTAATAGCGTTTCGAAAGTCACTCGCTCTGAGACTTGGAGTGGTTGTTCCCCTTGCTCTGCATGGGTAACACTGCTTCGAGGGTGGCTGTTGTCGTTGTGTGCCTGGTTCGAGCCCAGGTAGGAGCGAGGAGAGGGATGGCAGCGTTACTGTTACACTGGCAATACTTAAGTGCCTATAAGAACATCCAATAGTCAAAGGTATATGAAATACAAATGGTATAGAGAGAGAGTCCTATAATTCCTATAATAACGACAACCTAAAACTTCTTACCTGGGAATATTGAAGACTCCTGTTAAAAGGAACCACCAGATTTCATATGTTCTCATGTTCTGCACAAGAAACTTAAACGTTAGCTTTCTTACATGGCACATATTGCACTTTTACTTCTCCAACACTTTGGTTTTGCATTATTTAAACCAAATTGAACATGTTTCATTATTTATTTGAGGCTAAATTGATTTTATTGATGTGTTATATAAAGTTAAAATAAGTGTTCATTCAGTGTTGTAATTATCATTATTACAAATACATTTTAAAAAACGGCCGATTTAATTGGTATCTGCTGTTTTTGGTCGGTATCAGCGTTGAAAAATCATAATCATAACTGCCAGAATGTTGCCCGTAGGATGAGTTTGATAGCTGATAAGTGTACTTCTGCAACATGTTATCAAAATGTTAGACTATACATGCCATGGTCTTATATGGACCAAAGGTTTTTGTATTACCCCCTTTTATTTCTATCCCCACCATCACACTTCCCTTCTCTCCGCCCCCTCTCTCTACCCCCTTCCTGGTACGAGGTGGTACGGTACCTCACTCTCTTCCCCTTCCCTGAAATGTTCTATATTCCGTGTTGGAATGTGGAATGAGAGTTCTGGAGAAGATAACAATCCTGGTCTGTTTCTTCTCCACAGTGACGGGCTGAGAGGATAGGATACACTGGCCCACAGCTGAGGTGTAATGGGGACTTAGCATTCTCTGATTACATGGTATCAGAAGAAAGTTAATAGGCCTAGTTGATTTCTCTCCTTTTAATATGAGCCAAGAAGTGAGTATAAAAGCACCATTTGGGAATGCAAATATATTTAGCGGAATGTTAGGCTCTGCCCAGTGTTGATATGGGGTCTTGGCTCAGGGCAGTGGCCTGGAGGAGGGGATGCTTAGACTTCCATTATTTACTGTAGTCTCAGAAGGCTCATCTAAAGTGAGCCAGGAAGACAGACACCACCCTTTAGGAGACTCTGATTGGGTAATGGCATGCTTCAGCTGCTGTTGTGAGGTGCCTGTACAGCAGTGTGTGCAGTCACTTAGTCACTGCTGTGCCACTCCCAGGACGATCTGCTTCATGCCCAGGGGTGTATTCATTACACCGATTTTGTTGAAAAAGGTTTACTCTAAATCGAAAACGTTTTGCAATGGAAACGGGAGTTTCTTTCTGTTGGACAAATTCAGGTAGGTCCCTCCCCGTTTTGTTCTGTTTGTGCTGTTTGCTTCCGCTTGGTTCTTAACCGGTAAACGGTTTCCTTTGCAAGACACAATGAATACACCCCAGGTTTGTCCTGTAGCCTAGGTGTAGAGTCGACACCTACTTCAGGTCAGGACCCTGTGTGGCTTGTCCTCACCTCACACACCACCACGATGTCACCAAATCTGATGTAGCCTAGAGAATAAGTGGTATGTTTGGCTAGAAGATGGTGGTCAAATTGTTATTTGTTTAGGTGTGACGAGCATCTCCTTCCTCAAGTATGTTTTAAACTGTATGCAATACTAGCACTTTATGTGAGCCGTACTGTCCTAAATGGTGATATGCGATTTAATGGTCAGAGGCTACCCACTATTTTAGCCTGTGTTTGCGTACTGGTTAATGAGAGGGTGTGTGTTTTGTAAGGACTGAGTGTGTTTCACAGACCGCTGTGAGTGCCGGTGGACGAGATGACATCAGAGAGAGACACTCTATACTCATTGCTCTTGTTGACTCAGTCAGTTGGGGCCTGTAGATTTGTTACTCTCACTCTGCTTTGAACCAGAATGTAAAGTCACACCCACATCCTAGGGCAACCTTGGGCTGGCTCACTGCACCTGCTGCTAGCTTCCCCCTAAAAACACAAAACACCTGCATAGTACGTACACACACCCTCGCACACACACACACTGCTCTTCCGCTCCTCCCTTACCCACAGGCAATGAACCTGTTCCAACTACCTTAACTGTCACATGCTAATCTATACATCAGGTTTCCCCAACTGGCGGCCCGTGGGTGGTTTTATTTGTCCCCCAAGTTTTCTGAGAAAAACAAGTCTTAAAAAAAAAAAAAAAATCATTGTTGGATGTAAGACTGTAAAAACACCAGTTATTTTAATTTTGGAAATCTGTTCCCAAGTATTCCTACACATAATAGAGACATATTTTAATTTTGGAAATCTGTTCCCAAGTATTCCTACACATAATAGAGACATGATCATATAGAAATGTAAACAAGGTTTGAAATTATCATGTTTTTGTCAAATTATTTTTGTTTGGGATTCTCGCAGTCAAATTGCGGTCTACAAAAGATTTGTAATTATGTTCCGGCCCCCGACCATCCGCTCACGAGAAAATCGTACCACAGTTGAATATATTTGATGATCCCTGCTTTAAATGCTACTGCTTGCTCTGGGGTTAGGCCTGGTAGCTGTAAAGCACTTAGTGATGTCTGCTGATGTATAAAGAGGTTTATAAAATACATTTCATTACATGTAATAAGCTGTTGAGGAAGGTAGCTTTTTCTGTACTTTCCTGCAACCTACCAGGCCCATTATTATTATTTATACTGGAGTATGTAGCCTAAATTACTTGGTTGGTTGGTTTAGGTAGCCTAGTGTCTGAGGTTGAGAAGACCAGGAGGTAGGGCTGGGCGATATATTGAATTTGAGTGTGTTTGGCACGATATTCCAAATTGCTTGTACACAAGAATCACTTTTTTTTCTTCAGTGTTTATGTCTGCTTGTTCTCGTGTTGTCTTTCTGTTCTTGTCTCCTTCACTCCTTCTGTGCTGTGCATTGCAGTACCACGTATGTTACCGCTAGTAACATTTTAGCCAAAGACTAGTCTGTGTTTTTATAAATGTACAATAAGCATGAAACACAGTTCTTCAAGGAATTGGCAACTTGTTCTCATTCTGAGAAATAAGGTAGGTCACTTGATTTCAACATCTGAACCAAGTGGACAGGCTAGCATGCTGTTCAAACAGTTGGAGACAGACAAGTGTGTGTTCATAACAATTCAACCGTTTCCCCTCTCTTATTAGCAAGCAAATAGATCCAAGTTGGCTAAACTTGAAATATAAAGATTAGTTGGCTACTCATGAGCACACTGGCTTGTGCTTGAGTGTTTATGAGACGGGTGTTAATTGTCTAATGTCAAGTTAGTCATTATTAGTGAATGTGCATTATGCATGGTTCTGATTACATTTGTAACAAGAGGATTTTAATTGACAGACTTAAAAGCCAGATCAATGATTATTGCAAAAACAGCAGGTTAAACTATTTTGATAAAATAACTACTTCATAAGTGGGTCTTACGGTTGTGGAAGGCTTATACACTACATGACCAAAAGTATGTGGATACCTGCTCTTCTAACATCTCATTCCAAAATCATGGGCATTAATATGGAGTTGGTCCCCCCTTTGCTGCTATAAAAGCATCCACTCTTCTGGTAAGGCTTTCACTAGATGTTGGCACATGTTGTGGGGACTTCCATTCATCCATAAGCATTAGTAAGGTTGTGCGCTGATGGGCGATTAGGCCTGGCTCTCAGTCGGTGTTCCAATGCATCCCAAAGGTGTTCGATGGGGTTGAGGTCGAGGCTCTGTGCAGGACAGTCAAGTTCTTCCACACCAATCTCGACAAACCATTTCTGTATGGACTTCGCTTTGGGCATGGAGCATTGTCCTGCTGAAACAGGAAAGGGCCTTAGCCAAATGTTGCCACAAAGTTGTAGGCATAGAATTGTCTAGAATATTGTTGTATGCTGTAGCGTTAAGATTTCCCTTCACTGGAACTAAGGGACCTAGCCCGAACCATGGAAAACAGCCCCAGCTCATTATTCCTGCTCCACCAAACTTGACATTTTGTTACACAGTGCATTTCTCCTGGCATCCTCCAAACCCAGATTTGTCCATTGGACTGCCAGATTGTGAAGCGTGATTCATCACTCCAGATAACACGTTTGACCGGGGCAACTCCAGCAGGGCAGAAATTTGATTAAGGTGGCATCCTATGACGGTGCTACATTGAAAGTCACTGAGCTCTTCGGTAATGCCATTCTACTGCCAATGTTTGTCTATGAAGATTGCATCGCTGTGTGCTTGATTTTATACACCTGTCAGCGAGTGTGGCTGAAATAGCCGAATCCACTAATTTGAAGTAATGTCCACATACTTTTGTGTATATATAGTAGGGATGCACGATATATCGGTGAACATATCGGAATCGGACGTTATTAGCTTATGACAACATACTGGCATTATTAACGCCAACGTTAAAAACCAATGTCAAAGCTACCGTGCATACCTATATACAGTAGATGCATGACGTAATAACGCAACATAACATTTTGCGCTACACATGCAACACAGCATTCCTAACCTAGCCCACACAATGTCAGCTGTGTGGATCGAGCAGTCAAGCATTCATTTGTAAGAACATTTCAGCGAGAACTCAAAGGTGAAATCCATGAAAGCCAAATGGAATTCATTGCCCTTGACAATAAACTGTTCTCTGTCGTGGGTGATGTTGGCTTTTGCTGACTAGTCAAGCGCCGGTACACACTACCAAGTGCGCTTTTTTTCAGATGTTGCAATACCGGAGTTACACAGTAATAGTGTCACTGCTATTAGCTTCACGACATGCATACTATGGAATGCCGTTTGGGTCTTTGTGTGTCAAAAAAGATACAGTAGCACTGTCAAAGCTGTACAAAAGTCTGCAAGCAAGCAAACCCCAGACACGAACGATATGTTTACAATACGTTGATAATAAAGCAAACATTTTTGACTGCAACTTCTGGGGTAGCTAGCTTTAGCTTGGTACCTAGCTAGCACCAATACAACCAGCCTGAAAACAATGACCAGTAGAAACCGCAGTCATTTTCATTATTCTTAGCAATGATTTGGGATTCCTTGTGAGTAAGTATTAGCAAGGTTGCCACTTGTTGTTCGCCTATTGAAACTGAACTTCAGTTCATGAAAATAAATAGCTAGCCAGCTTCTTAACCCTGTTTCCCAAAGCTAACGTTATAAGCAGCCAGCTAGCTTCATCTGGCTAGAGAGGCTCGACCGGACCGGGTTAGGTGTTGTGAAGCTAGCACCAATCAGGATTAGGCACAATAGTGGACTTTGCGGTTAGCCTTCAAAATAAATGTATGTAATTGACAGTGATGCAAATGAATACAAATAGTAGAATTATGCCATACTTTGATTTTGAAGGCTAACTGCAAAGTCCACTCTTGTGGCTAATCCTTATTGTGGCTAGCTTCACATAGATGGGTCAGACCATTAATCAAATAAGAACTATCTTATAAAATTAGGGTTATTTAGATAACGCCTAGCTATATAGTTAGAGGTCGACCGATTATGATTTTAACGCCGATACCGATTTATTGGAAAACCAAAAAAAGCTGATGCCTATTTTTTATATGTGTATTTGTAATAATGAAAATTACAACAATACTGAATGAACACTTATTTTAGCTTAATATATAATACATCAATAATGAATAATAAATAAATAATGAAACATGTTCAATTTGGTTTAAATAATGCAAAAACAAAGTGTTGGAAAAGAAAGTAAAAGTGCAATATGTGCTGACGTTTAAGATCCTTGCTCAGAACATATGAAAGCTGGTGGTTCCTTTTAACATGAGTCTTCAATATTCCCATGTAAGAAGTTTTAGGTTGTAGGTATAGGACTATTTCTCTCTCTACCATTTGTATTTCATTTACCTTTTGACTATTGGATGTTCTTATAGGTACCATAGTATTGCCAGCCTATTCTCGGGAGTTGATAGGCTTGAAGTCATAAATAGCGCAATGCTTGAAGCACAGCGAAGAGCTGCTGGCAAATGCAGGAAAGTGGTGTTTGAATGAATGCTTATGAGCCTGCTGCTGCCTACCACTGCTCTGTCAGACTGCTGTATCAAATCATAGACTTAATTATACTATAATAAACACACAGAAATACATTAATATGGTAAATTCTGGAAACTATCATTTCGAAAACAAAACGTTTATTCTTTCAGTGAAATACGGCATCGTTCCTTATTTTATCTAACTGGTGGCATCCATAAGTCTAAATATTGCTGTTACATTGCACGACCTTCAATGTTATGTCATAATTATGTACAATTCTGGTAAATTAGTGTTTGTTAGGAAGGAATGGTCTACATACAGTTCGCAACGAGCCAGGCAGCCCAAACTGCTGCATATACCCTGACTCTGCTTGCACAGAACGCAAGAGAAGTGACACAATTTCCCTAGTTAAAATAAATTAATGTTAGCCTGCAATATTAACTAAATATGCAGATTTAAAAAATATATACTTGTGTATTGATTTTAAGTAAGGCGTTGATGTTTATGGATAGGTACACATTGGTGCAACGACAGTGCTTTTTTGCGAATGCGCTTGCGGAGTTGGCTGTGATTCAATAACTTAACAGGCACCGCATCGATATTATATGCAACGCAGGGCAAGCTAGATAACTACACATGGATGATGATATTGCTAGTTTAACCTCTTACGTCGACCCGACACGCATGCGTCCCATCTAGCCATCTGGAAATGCAAATGCGCTACGCTAAATGCTAATAGCACTCGTTAAAACTCAAACGTCATTAAAACACACATGCAGGGTACTGAATTAAAGCTACACTCGTTGTGAATCCAGCCAACAAGTCAGATTTTTAAAATGCTTTTCGGCGAAAGCATGAGAAGCTATTATCTGATAGCATGCAACACCCCGAAATACCTGAAGGGGACGTAAACAAAATAATTAGCATAGCCGGCGCTACACAAAACGCAGAAATAAAATATAATACATTTATTACCTTTGACGATCTTCTTTGTTGGCACTCCTAGATGTCCCATAAACATCACTATTGGGTCTTTTTTTTCTCGATTAAATCGGTCCATATATACCCTAAATATCGATCTATGAAGAGTGTGTGAACCAGGAAAAAACACAGTTTTAAAACGCAACGTCATTTTTTTAAATTAAAAAAGTTGACGATAAACTTTCACAAAACACTTCGAAATACTTTTGTAATCCAACTTTAGGTATTAGTAAACGTTAATAATCTATCAAATTGATCACGGGGTGATGTGTATTCAATAGCTCCACGTCTTAAAATCATGGTCGGAAATTTCTACTCCAAAACATCCTGTCGGAGACCGGAAGGAATGGGCTCTCTCTCACTCGTTTGACCAAGAAACAAAGCCCAGGCAATTGACAAGACTGGCGACATCGTGTGGAAGCTGTAGGACTTGCAAAAACAATGGAAAAATGTTTTTTATTTGAAAAACATGTAGACTCACCATACTTGTAGAGGAACAAACGTCAATGCCATCCTCTTTCTTGCTGACGAAACTGTGTATGAACTGTCATACAGTGGGCAACGTTATCTAGTTAACACTAGCCTGCTATATCTTGAACTTTCATCCTCTCAGGCCATGGGCACAGTGTATGAATTTATGGTTGGATCAGAATAGCCATTATATTCATTGGCCAGTATGGAGAATTAAGTAAAACCACAAGTCCAAATCCCTATTTCCATCCATGGCTAATTTAGGAAAGGGGCCATTTTAGCTAGCTAGCCACCGGAGGACAACAAAACAGCGAGATACAACAATTCTGACACTACTTTGTTGCGCCAGGACCATTCACAGTTGAGCTCACTCAGTTTAGTTTTATTTTATACTTTTTTTCTCTTTTTTATTATTTTATCAAGAGAGGCCAACTGCTCACTGGCATCCATTGTGTTCAATGCTATGGGTGGCAGCAATGTCATACTTTTTGACCAGACAGCATCAGATGGGGTACAAACAGAGGCACTGTTTCACTTGTTTTGATTCTTTCTCCAGTTAGATACATTCAGCCTCTTGCCAATAGAATAACATTTTTATTTGAACGTATTATTTTTTGTTACATATTTGGGGGGAAGCCTGGCTTCCTTTGGCATCCATGAATCCCGGCATCCCTGTGGAACGTTTTCGACACCTGGTGGAGTCCATGCCTTGACCAATTGAGGCTGTTCTGAGGGCAAAAATGGGGGGCAACTCAATATTATAAAGGTGTTTTAATGTTTTGTACACTCAGTGTATATTGTGTATCGCCCATAAATGTGAAAACATTTAAATATGATAATTAGGCTATATCGCCCAGCCATACCAGGAGGGTGACCCACTGACTATACCAGGTTGCTTGGCTAAGCACCACAAGCAACAGATGGTCCACATCAAAGGCACAGTGTGTTTTAACCTGCCTCGTGGGCATGACTCCTCTACGGGGAGGGGATGATCCTGCCAAATGAGATTAGCTCAAGATCTTAATGCAGTGTGTGATGCCATCTGTGTGTGAATGGATGTGTAGATTATGCATTTTTTTTGGTGTTGGTGAGAATTATAAATAAACCAGCAGGGTTAAATCTATACATTTTCAAGAAGATGACCGGACTAGATTTCAATTCATTCAGACCTTACTTTCCATCAGTCCCACACTATCCCTTAAACAAATGCATACTCACCACACCAGATTACAAGCATGCTACAGCTGTTATTTGGAAAGGGAGGAAGCCAGTCCTTATTGAAAGTTAGGAAGGTTTTAGACAACCAGTTGTAATTCTATAGTGAAGGAAACTAAACTCACAGGGTTTTTAGAATGGCCATTGTTTACACAAATGCACACACAAAAAGGTTTGAAATGTAAATTGTCTGACACTTTCAATGTATGGGAAGCCATCAGCTTTTCTCTACATACTGTTATCTGTTCTGCTCCTGTAGTACAAAAAGGGGAGAATAGAATACTCAAGGCCATAAAAATAAATGTTCTGCTACGAGAGGATTGTGTGCATTTATCCTCACGCTCCAACTCATCTAGTGAGTGCTACTGTAACAGTTACTTATCTAGCCTAAACCTACGTCACTCACTGAAACTACATTATTCATTCAAAGCGTCTGCTCTGCTCCTGTGTGAGTGTTTCCAAGGACAAATGGGCTGCTTCACTTCCACATCACCCAGAGAGATTATTTTGTTACTTTTTCTGCACTAAAAAACATCTGCATATTTTCAGTAGTGCGGTTTGACAGTTATCCAGTCCATTCGGAAATAATTTGTTACAGCCTTAAAATTGATGAGAATGTATTTTTATCCATCTGCACACAATAACCCATAATGACAAAGCAAAAACAGGTTTTGTGAAATTTTTGCAATTTAATACAAATTTTAAAATAAACTTATTTGCATAAGTATTCAGACCCTTTGCAATGAGACTCGAAATTGAGCTCGTGCATCCTGTTTCTATTGTTCATCCTTGTGATGTTTCTACATCTTGATTGGAGTCCACCTCTAGTAAATTCAAATGATGATGATTTGGAAATGCACACACCTGTCTATGTAAGGTCCCACAGTTGACAGTGCATTTCAGAGCAAAAACCAAGCCATGAGTTTGAAAGAATTGTCTGTAGAGCTCTGAGACAGGATTGTGTTGGGGCACAGATCTGGGGAAGGGTACCAAAAAATGTCTGCTGCCCCAACGGTCCCTAAGAACAGTGGCCTCCATTTTTAAATGGAAGAAGTTTGACTCTTCCTAGAGCTGGCCAAACTGAGCAATCAGGGGAGAAGGGTCTTGGTCAAGGAGGTGACCAAGAACCCGATGGTCAGTCTGACAGAGCTCCAGAGTTCCTCTGTGGAGATGTGACAACCATCTCTGCAGTTACAACCCTCTCTGCAGCACTCAACCAATCAGGCCTTTATGGTTGAGTGGCCAGACAGATGGCACTCCTCAGTAAAAGGCACATGACAGGCTGTGTGGAGTTTGCCAAAAGGCGCCTAAAGGACTCTGACCAAGAGAAACAAGGTTCTTGGCCCTGAATGCCTAGCATCACGTTTGGAGGAAACCAGGCACCGTTTATCACCTGGCCAATACCATCCCTACGGGGAAGCATGGTGGTAGCAGCATCATGCTGTAGGGGTGTTTTTCAGCCGCAGGGACTGGGAGACTAGTCAGGATCGAGGGAAAGATAAATGGCGCAAAGTACAGAGAAATCCTTGATGAAAACCTGCTCCAGAGCACTCAGACTGGGGTGAAGCTTCACCTTCCAACAGGACAACAACCCTAAGCACACAGCCAAGACAATGCAGGAGTGGCTTTAGGACAAGTCCCTGAATGTCTTTGAGTGGCCCAGCCAGAGCCCGGGCTTGAACCTGATCAAACATCTCTGAAAATACCTGTGCAGCGACACTCACCATCCAACCTCAGAGGATCTCCATTTGAAGAATGGGAGAAGCTCCCCAAATACAGGTGTGTCAAGCTTGTGGCGTCATTAGGGTTGCACATTTTGGGGAATATTCAAAGGTGGAAACTTTTCGTGGGAATTAACAGGAATATATGCAAATTAATATTAATACCATTTAAATGTAGATATTTTTTGCATTTGTATATTTACCATATCATATGGAGACAGAAACATAAACCTTTTACTTTGTCATAAATATACATATACTGTCACTTTCCAACCTTGTTGAGGATGGCTCGTTGTCAGACTCAAAAAGCCTCAAATTTGCCCGGGTGACCACCATTTTTTTCAACCTTTGTATTGGTCAGCCTGTTGCGTACTTTGGTGTGTGTGTTCCCAAACAAGGACCAGTTGCACTCTGAGGCAGCTGATGTTGGTGGGATTTGGAGGTGGATGGAGGCAACAGGGGAAAGAACCTCAGATCCACAAAGTCCCTTCCACCAGGTGGCTGATGAGATATGTTGGCACGACTGCCATATTGCATCTCCATCCCAAAGCCCTTGCTTGGAAGTGTACTTTGCCAGACTGCCTAGAACCTTGCCTTCATCCAGGCCAAGGTGGCGAGACACGGTAGTGATGACACCGTAGGCCTTGCTGCCCTCTGCACCAGACAGGATGCTCTTGCCAGCATATTTGGGGTCCAAAAAGTACGCTGCGGCGTGTATGGGATTCAGGCAGAAGTCTTAACGCTTTTTGATTGTATTTCAGAACTGCAGTTTCCTCTGCTTGGAGCAACAGTGAAGTGGGCAAGGCAGTACAGGTTTATTCTCTTACATCTGCAAGCAGAGTCTGAACATCAGACAGGATGGCATTGTCTCCCTCAATCCGTGCAATGGCAACCGCTGTAGGTTTCAGGAGTTTCTGGCTGCTTACCACTCTCTCCCAAAATGCATCATCCAGGAGGATCCTCTTGATTAGGCTGTCCAAATCGGCAGACTGTGATATGGCAATTTCTTAGAGAGACTCCTT
Source organism: Oncorhynchus nerka (assembly GCF_034236695.1). Classification (NCBI taxonomy): domain Eukaryota; kingdom Metazoa; phylum Chordata; class Actinopteri; order Salmoniformes; family Salmonidae; genus Oncorhynchus; species Oncorhynchus nerka. The sequence continues at coordinate 45,111,879 of NC_088413.1, forward strand.
CCCCTCCAGGAGACTGTCAAACATGATGACAACACCACCCCAACGGGTGTTGCTGGGCAGCTTCAATGTGGTGCTCTTATTCTTCTCACTTTGCTTGGCGAGGTAGATTGCTGCTATAACTTGATGGCCCTTCACATGCCTAACCATTTCCTTGCCTCTCTTGTAGAGTGTACCCATTGTTTTCAATGCCATGATGTCCTTGAGGAGTAGATTCAATGCATGAGCAGCACAGCCAATTGGTGTGATGTGAGAGTAGGACTCCTCCACTTTAGACCAAGCAGCCTTCATATTCGCAGCATTGTCTGTCAGCAGTACAAATACCTTAATTGGTCCAAGGTCATTGATGACTGTCTTCAGCTCATCTGCAATGTAGAGACCGGTGTGTCTTGTCCCTTGTGTCTGTGCTCTTGTAGAATACTGGTTGAGGGGTGGAGATAATGTAGTTAATTATTCCTTGACCACGAACATTCGACCGCCCATCAGAGATTGCAATAGTCTGCTTTCTCTATAATTTTCTTGACCTTCACTTGAATGCTGTTGAACTCTGCATTCAGCAAATTAGTAGATACAGCATGTCTGGTTGGAGGGCTTTATGCTGGGCGAAGAACATTCAGAAATCTCTTCCAATCCGTGAGCATCAGAGGTGAACCAGTTGCATAACACCTTAGCTACGTACCTCCATTGACTCAAAAAAACTTCTGATTCCAGGAGGACTGTGAGCTGTTGCTATCGATAAGGTGTCTGATTCATCATTTTCACCTCTAATAGAAGTAGAGGGACTTTTGTCGGAGGTGCTTGTTGTCAGCGCTGAGGGAACTTTATGCACTTGGCCAGATGATTCTACATCTTTGTTGCATTCTTCACATATTCTTCACATATTTGGGGTTGGTCCAGTAACCGAAAGGTTGCTAGATTGAATCCCCGAGCTGACGAGGTAAATAAAAATGTGGTGTTCTGCCCCTGAACAGGGTAGTTAATCTACTGTTCCTAGGCCGTCATTGTAAATAAGTATTTGTTCTTAACTGACTTGCCTAGTTAAATAAATAAAATAAGATTTGGCACAGTATTTACAAATGTACACAGCTTTTCCTTCTATATTAGCTCCAGTGAAATGTTTCCACACATCAGATGGTTCCCGTGGCATTTTCCTGTAAAGATTGGAAAAAATAGTAAAATAACAACAAATACAATTCCATGTACAGATAAATGGTTAACCTGTCTAGGAAAGGCGTTCTGCTAGCGGAACCCCACCACAACATTCCTCTGAAAAGGCAGCACACAAAATTCAAAAATATTTTTTAGAAATATGTAACTTTAACACATTAACAAGTCCAATACAGCAAATTAAAGATAAACATCTTGTTAATCTACCCATGGTTTCCGGTTAAAAAATGATTTACAGCGAAAGCACAACATATGATTATGTTAGGTCAGAGCCAAATCACAAAAACACACAGCCATTTTTCCAGCCAAAGATAGGAGTCACAAAAAGCAGAAATATTGATCAAATGAATCACTAACCTTTGATCTTCATCAGATGACACTGTTACAAAATATGTGTATGCTTTGTTCGATAATGTGCATATTTATATTCAAAAATCTCAGTTTACATTGGCGCGTTATGTGCAGTAATGTTTTGATTCCAAAACATCTGGTGATTTTGCAGATATACTCATAAATAACATTGATAAAAGATGCAAGTGTTATTCACAGAATTAAAGAGACTTATCCTCTATGCAACCACTGTGTCAGATTTCCTAAAAACTTTACGGAAAAAGCATAATCTGAGAACGGCGCTCAGTACCCAATTCAGCCAAAGAAATAGCCGCCATTTTGCGTCAACATTAGTTAGTAAAAACACTAAATGTTCACTTACCTTTGATCTTCATCAGAAGGCACTCCCAGGAATCCCAGTTCGACAATAAATGACTGATTTGTTCCATAAAGACCATCATTTAGCCACTTGTTGTTAGCGTGTTCAGCCCAGTAATCCATCTTCATGAGGAGCGAGCACTTCCTCCAGACAGAAACTCAAAAAGTTCCGTTACAGGTCGTAGAAACAAGTCAAATGATGTTTGCAATCAATCTTTAGGATGTGTTTAACTTAAATCATCAATAAGGTTCCAACTGGAGAATTTCATTGTCTGAAGAAAAGCACTGGAACGAGAGCATACTCTGTCGGGAGCGCGCATCATGAGACCGAGGCTCTCTGCCAGACCACTCACGAAAAGTGCTCCTATGAGCCCCTCCTTTTATAGTAGAATCCTAAAACTAGGATCTAAAGGCGGTGACATCTAGTGGAAGCCCTAGGAAGTGCTAGCACATCCATAACTATCAGGGATTTGAATAGGCAATGTTTTGAAAATCGATTTCTCACTTCCTGTTTGGATTTCTTCCCAGAATTTTGTCTGCCGTATGAGTTCTGTTATACTCACAGACATCATTCAAACAGTTTTAGAAACTTCAGTGTGTTTTCTATCCAATACTAATAATAATATGCATATATTAGCATCTGGGACAGAGTAGGAGGCAGTTCAGTTTGGGCAGGCTATTCATCCAAAAGTGAAAATACTGCCCCCTGTCCCAAAAAAGTTAAGCAGTGAGATTAAACAACTCCTTCGTAAGATAAATGTTTTAAAATTAAACATGTATGGAAACAGGTGAATTAACACTCCTCAGTTAGCAGGCACAAGCAAGCAAAAACTAACTAGCAGAAATGGTTGACAAGTTAATGTTTTAAACACACTTTGCTGTAGGCTACTATTTACAAGTTAACAAAAAAATCATGTATGTCAGTATTGTAATCAAAACTTACCAGAAAGCATGTAATCCTTGGCTCAGACAGTGTAGTAGTGTGGGCTCAATAGCATCTCATTAGTACATTTCTTTGCAAAAATGTCAACCTGTTTTTGCTTTGTCATTATGCGGTATTGTGTGTAGATTGTTGGGGGGGGATCAATTGAATCAATTTTAGAATAAGGCTATACCTTAACAGTGGAAAAAGTGAAGGGGTTTGAATACTTTCCGAATGCACTATCTGAGTCATGAATTTATGAACTGACAATTGTTATTTTTCTGTATCTTTTGGAAAAGCAATTTTGCGTGATTTCAATGAATTGGGTGCGTGTATGTATCTGATAGGCCATACATTAAACCCACAACCATGAGATGGCTAGTGCCACCCTCTTACCAACATTTGACTGCATCCAGTCTTTTATGGGTGTTTGTTTACCATACTTTGTGCAGGTGAGTGTGGGCTATCTAGTAGAAATTGTTACATTTAACTTAAATTGTGTATGATTTTTTTATTTATTTATTTTTTATTTCACCTTTATTTAACCAGGTAGGCTAGTTGAGAACAAGTTCTCATTTGCAACTGCGACCTGGCCAAGATAAAGCATAGCAGTGTGAACAGACAACACAGAGTTACACATGGAGTAAGCAATTAACAAGTCAATAACACAGTAGAAATAAAATGGGCAGTCTATATACAATGTGTGCAAAAGGCATGAGGAGGTAGGCGAATAATACAGTTTTGCAGATTAACACTGGGGTGATAAAAGATCAGATGGTCATGTACAGGTAGAGATATTGGTGTGCAAAAGAGCAGAAAAGTAAATAAATAAATAAATAAAATTTAAAAAAAACAGTATGGGGATGAGGTAGGTGAAAATGGGTGGGCTATTTACCAATAGACTATGTACAGCTGCAGCGATCGGTTAGCTGCTCGGATAGCTGATGTTTGAAGTTGGTGAGGGAGATAAAAGTCTCCAACTTCAGCGATTTTTGCAGTTCATTCCAGTCACAGGCAGCAGAGTACTGGAACGAAAGGCGGCCAAATGAGGTGTTGGCTTTAGGGATGATCAGTGAGATACACCTGCTGGAGCGTGTGCTACGGATGGGTGTTGCCATCGTGACCAGTGAACTGAGATAAGGCGGAGCTTTACCTAGCATGGACTTGTAGATGACCTGGAGCCAGTGGGTCTGGCGACGAATATGTAGCGAGGGCCAGCCGACTAGAGCATACAAGTCGCAGTGGTGGGTGGTATAAGGTGCTTTGGTGACAAAACGGATGGCACTATGATAGACTGCATCCAGTTTGCTGAGTAGAGTGTTGGAAGCCATTTTGTAGATGACATGAAATCGAGGATCGGTAGGATAGTCAGTTTTACTAGGGTAAGCTTGGCGGCGTGAGTGAAGGAGGCTTTGTTGCGGAATAGAAAGCCGACTCTTGATTTGATTTTCGATTGGAGATGTTTGATGTGAGTCTGGAAGGAGAGTTTGCAGTCTAGCCAGACACCTAGGTACTTATAGATGTCCACATATTCAAGGTCGGAACCATCCAGGGTGGTGATGCTAGTCGGGCATGCGGGTGCAGGCAGCGATCGGTTGAAAAGCATGCATTTGGTTTTACTCGCGTTTAAGAGCAGTTGGAGGCCACGGAAGGAGTGCTGTATGGCATTGAAGCTCGTTTGAGGTTAGATAGCACAGTGTCCAATGACGGGCCGAAAGTATATAGAATGGTGTCGTCTGCGTAGAGGTGGATCAGGGAATCGCCCGCAGCAAGAGCAACATCATTGATATATACAGAGAAAAGAGTCGGCCCGAGAATTGAACCCTGTGGCACCCCCATAGAGACTGCCAGAGGACCGGACAGCATGCCCTCCGATTTGACACACTGAACTCTGTCTGCAAAGTAATTGGTGAACCAGGCAAGGCAGTCATCCGAGAAACCGAGGCTACTGAGTCTGCCGATAAGAATATGGTGATTGACAGAGTCGAAAGCCTTGGCGAGGTCGATGAAGACGGCTGCACAGTACTGTCTTTTATCGATAGCGGTTATGATATCGTTTAGTACCTTGAGCGTGGCTGAGGTGCACCCATGACCGGCTCGGAAACCAGATTGCACAGCGGAGAAGGTACGGTGGGATTCGAGATGGTCAGTGACCTGTTTGTTGACTTGGCTTTCAGAAGACCTTAGATAGGCAGGGCAGGATGGATATAGGTCTATAGCAGTTTGGGTCCAGGGTGTCTCCCCTTTGAAGAGGGGGATGACTGCGGCAGCTTTCCAATCCTTGGGGATCTCAGACGATATGAAAGAGAGGTTGAACAGGCTGGTAATAGGGGTTGCGACAATGGCGGCAGATAGTTTCAGAAATAGAGGGTCCAGATTGTCAAGCCCAGCTGATTTGTACGGGTCTAGGTTTTGCAGCTCTTTCAGAACATCTGCTATCTGGATTTGGGTAAAGGAGAACCTGGAGAGGCTTGGGCGAGGAGCTGCGGGGGGCGGAGCTGTTGGCCGAGGTTGGAGTAGCCAGGCGGAAGGCATGGCCAGCCGTTGAGAAGTGCTTATTGAAGCTTTCGATAATCGTGGATTTATCGGTGGAGACCGTGTTACCTAGCCTCAGTGCAGTGGGCAGCTGGGAGGAGGTACTCTTGTTCTCCATGGACTTCACAGTGTCCCAGAACTTTTTGGAGTTGGAGCTACAGGATGCAAACTTCTGCCTGAAGAAGCTGGCCTTAGCTTTCCTGACTGACTGCGTGTATTGGTTCCTGACTTCCCTGAACAGTTGCATATCACGGGGCTATTCGATGCTATTGCAGTCCGCCACAGGATGTTTTTGTGCTGGTCGAGGGCAGTCAGGTCTGGAGTGAACCAAGGGCTGTATCTGTTCTTGGTTCTGCATTTTTTGAACGGAGCATGCTTATCTAAAATGGTGAGGAAGTTACTTTTAAAGAATGACCAGGCATCCTCAACTGACGGGATGAGGTCAATGTCCTTCCAGGATACCCGGGCCAGGTCGATTAGAAAGGCCTGCTCACAGAAGTGTTTTAGGGAGCGTTTGACAGTGATGAGGGGTGGTCGTTTGACTGCGGCTCCGTGGCGGATACAGGCAATGAGGCAGTGATCGCTGAGATCCTGGTTGAAGACAGCGGAGGTGTATTTGGAGGGCCAGTTGGTCAGGATGACGTCTATGAGAGTGCCCTTGTTTACAGAGTTAAGGTTGTACCTGGTGGGTTCCTTGATGATTTGAGTGAGATTGAGGGCATCTAGCTTACATTGTAGGACTGCCGGGGTGTTAAGCATATCCCAGTTTAGGTCACCTAACAGAACAAACTCTGAAGCTAGATGGGGGCGATCAATTCACAAATGGTGTCCAGGGCACAGCTGGGAGCTGAGGGTGGCCGGTAGCAGATTGTTGTGTACACTCCTGCTCCTCCGATATCAAACAGGACAGGCGCCCTTTATCAAACCCTCTCCTTCACTCTTCAAATGTAATAAGGTTTGACGTTTACGCTGTGATCACACACCCTAACAATAGGTCCCTTATGTTTTGCTCAGGAATGGTGTTCCTAGGCTGTTTTGCATTTTTGCAATTTGCATCATGGTTATTTTCTACTGTTACAAGGACGATTTGACCTCTGAGACAGCACAGGCCCCAGCGCGGGGGGGGGGCGCGCGCCTGTGTTTGTTCTTCCCAACTCTGATTTCAGCAGTTGAGTGACATCTCAGAAGTGGGTCATATTTTCTCCCTCGGGCAACTTCCTACATACTGTTGAAGTCGGTAGTTTACATACACTTAGGTTGGAGTCATTAACTCGTTTTTCAACCACTCCACAAATTTCTTGTTGTTTCTTGTTAACCTCTTGCAGCCCCCCCCCTACTTTGTGCAATTTCCGCCTGAAGACATACCCAAATGGGGTGGGGCGGCAGACACACGCATCTCACATTTCATGACATTAAATGTTTATATATTGCTTCTAAAATAAATACAAAATCACATAATATTTTATATTATTAATTTCAAACAAGGGCATTAGCATGATAAGAACTTACCAGTCCAAAACGATGTCCTCTCCCGTTCAAAAAATATTCCTCCACAATCGCTAAATGAAGCGTCCTACAGCAATCTCTGTCTCACCTTCCCAATCAATTTATTCTAAAGTTGTGTGTACATCTGTATATCTAGATTTAGCTTTCCCTGACTTAGTCGCCATAATGATTGATATATAAACAGCTGAATCTGCGCATTCACCAAACAATAATATGCGTAGCTTCTTCCGGTATGAAAATTCAATAGCGCATGACTCTCTTTACGCTGGCGATGACTACATGGGTTGGTCTTGCAACACATAAACATGGCGTATTGCCGTTTAGCTCAGCTCATTGGCTATCTACACAGCTAGATTTCAAGATGATCAGTGGTCATTGGGTTAAAAGACAGTCAATCAACGAAATAGTGGGCAAATCATCGGTGCACAATAATGTCATTACTTGTTGTCTTCAAATCGATTTCTTTCAGTCAATACGTCCAGCGAAATGGCCCCAGGTTTGATTGTGTTACAAACCAACCAGTTGATTGCAGTGAAACCAAACATGACTGGAAAAGTCACGTTCTGTGTGGGTGATTTACCTGGAATGAGTCGTCAAATGGAATGAGACTGAATTCACTACACAAGCGGTTCACAAAATGTTTCGTGTTAGGTTATAATAACGTATTTTATCAAACAAAAGATCATTCATTGTGTAACAATGAGCATTGGAATTGCAAACAGACGAAGATCGTCAAAGGTAAACAATTTATTTTAATGCAGTTTGATTATGTTACCCCTGTGCTGGTTAAAAAATAAAAACAATTATGGGGCTCTATGCTCAGATAATTGCATCGCATTCTTTCGCAGTAAATCCTTTTTTAAATCTGACAACGCAGTTGGATTAGCAAAATTCTAGGCTTTCGATACATGTGAGACATTTGTATTTTCATGAATGTTTAATATGACTATTTATGTAGCGAGCACCGTATGTTGTGGAATTTCAGCCTGCTAGCGGGTTCCGTGCGCAGAGAGGTTAACAAACTATAAATGTCAGGAATTGTGAAAAACTGAGTTTAAATGTATTTGGTTAAGGTGTATGTACACTTCCGACTTCAACAGTATATCTTCATAAGTAGATTCCCCATACTACTACCTTCTACAATAATAAAAAAAAAAATACATTCACAGTTCCAGCACATAATACCGTGAGGAATCGAAACACACCAGTGCTCCCAACCCCCCCTGCCACCTCCCTTCCCTGGTCCTCTCCGTTCCCCCTGACTGCGCTAGCTGACTGAGTGCCTGCCTGTTGATCCTAGGAGGGGGATAGCCACTGATCCACAGCCTGGGAGAAGACCCACTACCTGGAGGTTAAATACAGAGAGGAGAGCCCTCAGCTGATCTACTACTATAGAGCACCAACTAATCAACCAACATTTGGGTAAGGACATAGGGTCCTATGTTTCTCCTCTTCCTTATTTGACAGTCCACCCTCTTCTTGAGTGTGTGTTTGTCTTTGTGTTTTGCCTCATTTTTCAGGGCTGTGGAGTGGGGACCTCCCGCCCGCTGACAAAGCTGTTGTCATGGAGACGTGTCTGGGACTTTTGCAGCACAGTAATCTCCACACAACAGAGAAGCCAATGCACAGAGGGGGCACCCAGACAAAAAAAGGGGGAGTAAAGAAAGAGTAGGGGGGGGGGGGGGTGAGACAAGGAGGAGCCCGGAGGTTAGGATGACAGAGCAGATTTAATTGTGTCCAACCAGCCAACACACAGGAGTACTACAGGCTGCTTTGCGGTTAGTTAGGGTGTTCTTTGTGGACTTGGTGTTACTAATGGGGACCTTCAGTGCTTGTTGTACATATTGTTAATCGTTTTCTCGTCAGCATGTCTATTTTGTTCTTAACCTGTTGCTTCTACTCGGGACGCTTGCGTCCCAACTAGAGCTCTGGAAATGCAAATGCGCTACGCTAAATGCTAATAGTATTAGTTAAAACTCAAAAGTTAATTAAAATACACATGCAGGGTATCGAATTAAAGCTACACTCGTTGTGAATCCAGGCAACAAGTCAGATTTTTAAAATGCTTTTCGGCGAAAGCATGAGAAGCTATTATCTGATAGCATGCAACACCCCAAAAGACCCACAGGGGACGTAAACAAAATAATTAGCATTTCGGCGTTACACAAACCGCACAATAAAATAGAAAACATTCATTACCTTTCACCATCTTCTTTGTTGGCACTCCTAGATGTCCCATAAACACTATTTGGGTCTTTATTTCGATTAAATCGGTCCATATAAAGCCTAGATATCGTTATATGTAGACTGTGTGATAAACGAAAAAAACATAGTTTCAAAACGTAACGTCATTTTTTAAAATTCAAAAAGTCGACGATAAACTTTCACAAAACACTTCGAAATAGGTTTGTAATGCAACTTTAGGTATTAGTAAACGTTAATAAGCGATAAAATTCATCAGGAGGCGATGTAAAGATCATTAGCTGTCCGTCTGGAAAAATGTCCGGCTAGAAACTCAACGAAAATATCCGGTCCTAGACCGGAGGAGATACGGTGTCCTGTATGTGTTTGACCAAGAAAAAACTCGAAGGGAAATGACAAGACTCTAGACACCGTGTGGAAGCTGTAGGTACTGCAACCTCAGTCAATTAATTGTGGTTCACGTTTATCAATGGGTTCAAGTAGCGCATGGATATATTTTCCCATTTTCAGTGATCAGTTTTTCCTGTGCTTTTCGATGTAAATGCCGTTCTGGTAAAGCCACAGCAGTGATTTAACCAGTTTTTTAAACGTCTGAGTGTTTTCTATCCACACAGACTAAGCAAATGCATATACTATATTCCTGGCATGAGTAGCAGGGCGCTGAAATGTTGCGCGATTTTTAACAGAATGTTCAAAAAAGTAGAGGGTCGACTTAAGAGGTTAAAACAGTAGACTAAGTGTCTGTGACGCACAGCCCGTCAGTGCATGGCCTGAGGTTTGTGTTTGTGTCCAGCTCGGAGTTGGACTAACTACGTAGATAGGAATGTGACTGGCATGTGGAGAAGGGGGGCAGATCCACGGATGGAGGGACAAATTCTCCTAGCATCCGGGGTCATGTGACCAGCGCTGGGCCTGTGGGAATGAGGGGTGGGAGGGGATAAATGATAATGGCGTGTGTCCTATAATGTGCCTGCATTTCATACAGAACCAGGCTAATAATGAATGTAAGCATTTTAGCCAGGTAGTCTAGGACAACAAAAACTAAAAGCGTGTACTGTATGACAGTGATAGACCATTTCGGCAAAATGAAAGAGAGGAGGATGGCCATCTTTTAAATTAGCTTTCCCTTGTGTCCTTACCTTTATTTGGATAGATTTATCGTAACAGATAAGACTTAAAATTAAGTGCAAAATCTATTGCAGATTTCAAAGTGCCGTGTGTTCTTTTCTGACAAATCATCAAGAGGATGGGTATTCCCAATGCCGTCGGAGGTACGCCAAATAAAAATGTGATTCACATTTTAAAAACAAAACTATAAAAAAATCTTCGCATTTTCAAACAGTACATTTAGATTTTCCAACGAGGCTATACATTTGCGTGAGTTTTTTTTCTCTCTCGCCTTAGTAGCCTCGTTTCACTGCCAAAAATAAAATGAAACCATCTAGTGTTCAGCGAAATAACAACACAATGTCAAATATAGGTAGCCTAGTCAAGTAATTAACATCCAATCACGTTAACCGTTACTCTCTCGCGGGCAACCTTCACTCTTGCACAGGCATTTTAAACAAAACACGACAATTTGAAAAATAAGCCAAAGGAGTTTTTTGAGCGAGAATAAAGCTGACTTTCGAGTAGTAAGACGTATAAAAGCAACATAGCATTTAATAAGAAGGGGCTAGAAGCGTCTTATATGGTGAGATACCGAGTGGCTCGGACAGGCAAGCCCCATACTGTTGTGGAGGACTTAATTCTTCCTGCTGCCGCGGATATGGCTGGGGCAATGTTGGCCCAAAAACTATACAGACAATGTCTTCATCAAACCACACTGTTTCAGTGACATTCAGTGCATACAAGCCAGTGAATTATATGTGTTACAGCTGGATGAGTCAACAGACGTGGCAGGCCTGGCACAGCTCCTGGTATATGTCCGTTAACGTTCATGGGGGTCAATTAAGGAAGACATCCTCTTCTGGAAACCAGGACAACATGAGAGGATATTTTTAAAGTACTGGACAACTTTGTGACATCAAATGGACTTTGGTGGTCAAGATGTGTTATCTGTACTGCTGGCGCAAAAGCTGCAGTACAGCCATGATATTGAGAAATATCCTTTAAAAGTTGCGATATTTAATTTTCATGAAATAACAAGTGCAATATAGCAAAACACAGCTTAGTTTGTTGTTAATCCACCTGGTGTGTCAGATTTCAATAAAGCTTTTCGGCGAAAGCTATCCAAGCATTTATGTAAGCACATCTCTCTCAGTAGACAAAATATTACAAACAGCTAGCAGCCAAGTAGATGGTCACGAAAGTAAGAAAAGCAATAAATTAAATCGCTACCTTTGATCTTCGGATGTTTGATGATCTTCGGATGTTTGCACTCACGAGACTCCCAGTTATACAATAAATGTTCCTTTTGTTCCACAAAGATTATTTTTATATCCAAAATACCTCCATTTGTTAGGAGCTTTATGTTCATAAATCCACAGGCTCGAGCGGTCACGACATCGCAGACGAAAATTCCAAATAGTATCCGTAAAGTGCGTAGAAAGATGTCAAATGTTTTTTATAATCAATCCTCAGGTTGTTTTTACAATATATAATCGATAATATGTCAATCGGAATGTAGCTTCTTCCATAGGAGAGAGAGAGAAAATGGCTGTTGCGCATGAAAAACTCTGCTGGCACCCAGCCACCCACTGACGCGATGGATTCTTTCTCGCTAATTTTTCAAAATAAAAGCCTGAAACTATGTCTAAAGACTGTTCACAGCTTGAGGAAGCCATATGAAAAGGAATCTGGTTGATATCCCATTAAATGGAGGCAAGGCATCCAATGGAACAGAGAGCTTTCAGGAAAAACAGCACTTCCTTCAACTTGATGATTTAACAAAAGCGCATTCTTGAAATAAGCACAATTGTTGCAATGTACGTAACCATAAACATCACTGCCTTTCTTAAAATCAATGTATTTTTTTAAACCTGCATATGTAGTTAATAGAAATGTAATGTTAGCAGGCAATATTAACTAGGGAAATTGTCATTTCTCTCGCGTTTAGTACAAGCAGAGTCAGGGTATATGCAGCAGTTTGAGCCGCCTGGCTCGTTGCGACCTGTTGGAAGGCCTTTTATTCCTAACAAAGACCGTAATTTGCCAGAATTGTAAGTAATTATGACATAAGATTGAAGGTTGTGCAATGTAACAGTAATATTTAGACTTAAAGTTGCGTATTTCATCTAAATTTGACCATATTAATGACCAAAGGCTTGTATTTCTGTGTGTTAATTATATTATAATTAAGTCTATGATTTGATATTTGATAGAGCAGTCTGACTGAGTGGTGGTAGGCAGCAGCATGCTCGTAAGCATTCATTCAAACAGCAGCTCTTAGCAGTGCTGGGATGCACAGCGCTGTTAATGACTTCAAGCCTATCAACTACCAAGATTAGGCTGGCAATACTAAACTGCCTATAAGAACATCCAATAGTCAAAGGTATAGGAAATACAAATGGTATAGAGAGATCGAGTCCTGTAATAACTACAACCTATATCTGCTTTTTTTGGTTCTCCAATCGGTATCGGTGTTGAAAAATCATAGTCGGTTGACCTCTTATGCTTTTGGGTCCCACTGTGTGTCTGACAATGAATGAATGATAATGAATGGGCGACATAAACCTAAATAGAAACTGATAATTATGCACGACTTCAGTATTACCTACAGAAACTGATGTTAAACTAAGATTTTATTTTAAGATTTTTTTTCTCCGACTGTAGGCCACTCCCGACCAGTCATGTTGTACAGTGCCAGAGTGGCGCAACGGTCCAAGACCGTTGCAAGCTGTGTTGCTACAGATGCTGGTTCAATACCCGTGCCAGCCTCGACTGAGAGACCCCTGAGATGACTGTAGGTTTCTGTTTTTTCTCCCTCTAAAAACATAAATAGTTATAAATAACAAACTGGCTTTATTTACAAATTAGTAACAATGTTCAAGAATGGACTGTTTCTCACTCATTTCACTTTATTTGAAAATGAAATCATGTCAAATATTTAAGGGGCATTGCACTAATAATGGCGCTAACTAGGGAAATGTTCTGTTCTTAGCGCCAGTCTGCATGTTCAAACTACAACAATGTAACTGATAATGATATCTTTATGCTTTCATTTAATAAAATAATGATAAAATACTCTTTAAAAATGCAGATGTTTATTTAGTAATGGATCCATAACGAATTACTATGGGAATAAATAACACTGAATTACAGAAATATCCTCTGTAATTATTGGCGGAGAGTCATGTCATATTTTTCCATATACCATATACTGTAGGTCTACCGTAGGTGACATGAGTCTCACTAGTGTTGAGTAGGTATTCTTTATTATAAAAAGAGCACATTGAAGTTGGAAGCAATAGCCTATAGCTATTTCAGCACCGTTTCACGCTGCTCTGAGACAAGCATGGGGACTGGTCTTGGTAAATCAATGAGATTTTTTATTTTCACTTAATCTCCGTTTGGGTATTGTTTAGACTAGAATTAGAAAATTAGGGTGCAGAAATGTTATGCACTTAGTGTAACCTTTATTTAACCTGTTATAACTACCCATCCCGGGTCCGGGAGCGTTGTCATCATCTGACACTAATTAGCATAACGCAACGGACATAAATATTACTAGAAAATATTCCTATTCATGAAATCACAAGTGAAATATAGTGAAACACAGCTTAGCCTTTTCTTAATCACCCTGTCATCAAGCAAGACAAGCATTTGTGTAAGTTTATCGATAGCATAGCATTATGCCTAGCTATCAGCAGGCAACCTGGTCACGAAAATCAGAAAAGCAATCAAATTAAATTGTTTACCTTTGAACTTCGGATGTTTTCACTCACGAGACTCCCAGTTAGATAGAAAATGTTCCTTTTTTCCCAAAAATATTATTTTTGTAGGCGAAATAGCTCCGTTTGTTCTTCACGTTTGGCTGAGAAATCGACCGGAAATTGCGGTCACGACAACTCCGAGAAATATTCCAAATTAGCTCCATAATATCGACAGAAACATGGCACACGTTGTAATCAACCGGGACAATTGGCTTTTCAGTAGGACTGAGAGGAAAAATGGCTACCTCTGTCTTTTACGCAAGAATCACTCTGAGAGGCATCAGGTGACCACTTACGCAATGTAGTCGCTTACGCTCATTCTTCAACATAAAGGCGTGAAACTATGTCAAATTGCTGTAGACACCTTGGGGAATATGTAGAAAAAGGAATCTGGTTGATAGCCCATTCACTGCTCAATAGGGACACATCGGAACGCAGAGCTTTAAAAACATGAGTCACTTCCGGATTGGATTTTTCTCAGGCTTTCGCCTGCAATATCAGTTCTGTTATACTCACAGACAATATTTTTACAGTTTTGGAAACGTTAAGAGTGTTTTCTATCCTAAGCTGTCAATTATATGCATATTCTAGCGTCTTGTCCTGACAAAATAGCCTGTTTACTTTGGGAACGTTATTTTTCCAAAAATAAAAATAGTGCACACTAATTTCAAGAAGTTTTAACTAGGCAAGTCAGTTAAGAACAAATTCTTATTTACAAGGACAGCCTACTGCTTCCTCTCTGTCGGGGAATTGAAGCACGGTCTCCTGTGTGCCCACATTCTCTTGTTCAGCCATTATTGAAGGCTATCAAATGCTTATCAAAGATGCCCTCTGGTGATCAAACTAGCACTAACAAGCATTAATGCTACCAGTGGTTCACACTTAATAACGTACCATAGAATTCTGCAGCACCATGCAAGCAGTACGCTGCAACTTTTAAAGGAGGAACCATAGTGGAAACGCACTTGCAAACAGTTGCTCCCGATGCCACCTGTGTACACTGCAGCATCCACCTAGAGGCTCTTGCTGCCAAGGGACCGCTTGAAAGATGTTTTGGACACTACAGTACAAATGGTTAACTTTGCAATGATATGGGCAGCGACCATGTAACGCTTTTACAACATACAGAAGTGTGCTGGTTATCAAGGGGCAAAGTATAGACACGTTTTTTTTAAAATTCAGAGACGGGCTCATAGTTTTCTTCACTGACCATACTTTTCACTTGTCTGACCGCTTGCATGATGACGAATTTCTTACACGACTGGCCTATCTGGGTGGTGTTTTTTTCTCGCCTGAATGATCTGAATCTAGGATTACAGGGACTCTCCAACTATATTCAATGTGCGGGATAAAATTGAGGCTATGATTAAGAAGTTGGAGCTATTTTCTGTCTGCATTAACAAGGACAATACACAGGTCTTTCCATCCTGGTTTGAATTTTTTCTGTGTGCAAATGAACTCAAGCTTACGGACAATGTCAAATGTGATATAGTGAAGCACCTGAGTGAGCTGGGTGAAACGGACGACACAACTGGATTTGTTATCCCTTTCATGCCCTACCTCCAGTCCATTTACTGATATCTGAACAAGAGAGTCATCGAAATTGCAACAATGAAAATATCATTTAATCAGAAGTCACTGCCAGATTTCTGGATAGGGCTGTGGTCAGAGTCCTTTGCAACCACGTACCTATGTGAGAGTGGATTCTCGGCCCTCACAAGCATGAGAACTAAATACAGGCACAGACTGTGTGGGGGAAATGATTTAAGACCCTTCTCATTAACCGGTGGTGTTATTCACAATTTTCGATTAACAAATGTTTTATATGTAAGATGGCTAAATAAAGAGCAAAATTATTTATTATTATTTGTGCCCTGGTCCTATAAGAGCTCTTTGTCACTTCCCACGAGCCGGGTTGTGACAAACTCACACTAATTCTTATGTTTAATAAATGTATTGTATAGTGTGCGTGTGGCAGGCTTACAATGATGGCAAAAAAAAAACATTTGAGTGCGCGCTCACCCTGGTGCTAGAGGGGGTACGCAGCTCGAGGTTGAATGTTTGAAGGGGTACAGGACTATAAAAAGTTTGGGAACCACTGATCTAGAGAGCAGAATAAAAAAACAAACCTTGATATACCAAAATTATATCACTTCAACAAAAAATTGTAAATGGCTTATCCAACTCCAGGATAAGCAATTTACATGCACCTTTTGATATTCCTCTCACTTTTATCCCTGAACCCATGAATAAACAGTATATTCCTAATTTAAATTCGTATGGGTTAAATGGAATAGTGACTGACTGTAGTAAGGCCTATAAACTCACATGTAGCGTAATATAATATTGACTCCTGCAGAATTATGCATTTCTTGCAGTAAAATAATATAACTAATGTTAATTTTGTCACAGGAACAGGAGTGAGAAAATGTGATTTCTTTCAGCTTCTCTTGAGAAAATAGGAATGTGAGTGTGACACTGTTATTCAAGCAGACAGTGTTCCAACCACACATAATATGTATCCAAGAGGAACTGAAGTCAGAAACATGTTTCATAGTTTTCTCAGCTTTTCATTTCCTTAAAACCAGTCAAACGGATGACATTTGGACATTTTGCACAGGAAAAGAAATTCTGCTTTTAAAATAGTTTTTTCTCCCCGGTCCCTAAACGAAACTGACAACTTTACAGGTGTTAGATTACTAATGCATTCATTCTATCGAAATACATTATTCTGGTGAGTACTACTTTATTTAGTCTTCTAGGGCAACAAGTTGACATAAGAGAAGCTGAAT
This sequence comes from Oncorhynchus nerka, assembly GCF_034236695.1. Taxonomy (NCBI): domain Eukaryota; kingdom Metazoa; phylum Chordata; class Actinopteri; order Salmoniformes; family Salmonidae; genus Oncorhynchus; species Oncorhynchus nerka. Next base: position 45,128,582 of record NC_088413.1, read on the forward strand.
GTGTTGAACTATAGTTGACAAACAAATGGCAAACCATGTCAGAAATTATAATTACTGACCAAATGTTGAAAATGATAAGCAGAAATGTATCTAAATAAGAGGTGAAAGTAGATAGTTATATCAGTCCATTACTTTGACTGACCTTCATGTATTAATGTGGAAAATTTCAAGAACTTTGAAAGTTTCTTCAAGTGCAGTCGCAAAAATCAAGCGTTGTGATGAAATTTATTTTTATGCTCTCATGAGGACCGCCACAGGAAAGGAACACCCAGAGTTACCTCTGCTGCAGAGGATAAGTTCATTAGAGTTACCAGCACCTCCGATTGCAGCCCAAATAACTGCTTCACAGAGTTAGTGACACATCTCCACATCAACTGTTCAGAGGAGACACTGTGAATCAGGCCTTCATGGTCAAATTGCTGCAAAGAAACTACTAAGGACACCAATAACAAGAAGAGACTTGCTTGGGCCAAGAAACACGAGCAATGGACATTAGACCGGTGGAAATCTGTTCTTTGATCTGATGAGTCCAAATTTGAGATTTTTGGTTCCAACTGCTGTGTCTTTGAGATGCAGAGCAGGTAAATGGATGATCTCCACATATGTGGTTCCCACTGTGAATCATGGAGGAGGAGGTGTGGGGGTGCTTTGCTTGTAACACTGTTGGGAATTTATTTAGAATTCAAGACACACTTAACCAGCATGGCTACCACAGCATTCTGCAGTGATACGCAGTGATAACTCCATTGTGTCCTCCTCCCAGAGCGCTAAGAACCTTGGCGTGATCCTGGACAACACCTTGTCGTTCTCAACTAACATCAAGGCGGTGGCCCGTTCTTGTAGGTTCATGCTCTACAACATCCGCAGAGTACGACCCTGCCTCACACAGGAAGCAGCGCAGGTCCTAATCCAGGCACTTGTCATCTCCCGTCTGGATTACTGCAACTCGCTGTTGGCTGGGCTCCCTGCCTGTGCCATTAAACCCCTACAACTCATCCAGAACGCCGCAGCCCGTCTGGTGTTCAACCTTCCCAAGTTCTCTCACGTCACCCCGCTCCTCCGCTCTCTCCACTGGCTTCCAGTTGAAGCTCGCATCCGCTACAAGACCATGGTGCTTGCCTACGGAGCTGTGAGGGGAACGGCACCTCAGTACCTCCAGGCTCTGATCAGGCCCTACACCCAAACAAGGGCACTGCGTTCATCCACCTCTGGCCTGCTCGCCTCCCTACCACTGAGGAAGTACAGTTCCCGCGCAGCCCAGTCAAAACTGTTCGCTGCTCTGGCCCCCAATGGTGGAACAAACTCCTCACGACGCCAGGACAGCGGAGTCAATCACCACCTTCCGGAGACACCTGAAACCCCACCTCTTTCAGGAATACCTAGGATAGGATAAAGTAATCCTTCTCACCCCCTTAAAAGATTTAGATGCACTATTGTAAAGTGGCTGTTCCACTGGATGTCTTAAGGTGAACGCACCAATTTGTAAGTCGCTCTGGATAAGAGCGTCTGCTAAATGACTTAAATGTAAATACGCCATCCCATCTGGTTTGCGCTTAGTGGGACTATCATTTGTTTTTCAACAGGGCAATGACCCAACACACCTCCAGGCTGTGTAAGGGCTATTTGACCAAGAAGGAGAGTGATGGAGTGCTGCATCAGATGACCTGGCCTCCACAATCACGGGACCTCAACCCAGTTGAGATGGTTTGGGATGAGTTGGACTGCAGAGTGAAGGAAAAGCAGCCAACAAGTGCTCAGCATATGTGGGAACTCCTTCAAGACTATTGGAAAATCATTCCAGTTCAAGCTAGTTGAGATAATGCCAAGAGTGTGCAAAGCTGTCATCAAAAACAAATAATATATTTTGATTGAACACTATTTTGCTTACTACTTGATTCCATATGTGTTATTTCATAGTTTTGATGTCTTCATTGTTTTTGTACAATGTAGAAAATAGTAAAATTAAAGAAAAACCCTTGAGTAGGTGTCCAGACTTGACTGGTACTGTAGTTTATTTTATTAAAACACATGGTATGTCTATTTATGGGGAAAATACATGGGAAAAAATGTAGACTGGCCGAACAATGAGCGACTGAATATCCAATGTTCTCTGTTGGTTATGTGAACTCACCGGGGATAAGGTTGATGCTCTCTGCTGGTGCCAATAACATATACTAAAATGAGCAGAAGCCTAACTATGAAAGAGATTAGTCTTCATTGTCTTCTTATTCTGCCCTTGAGTTGCGTTCCCATGCAAAACTAGACAGATAGCTAACAACTAAGTCTTCAATAAAACTCCCAAGGCGTGACTTTTCTTGAATGAATATATTGAAAACGTTTGTTGTGAAACTGCAAAATACAGAAAAGAATATACTTTAGTGTTCAATTCACACCGACATACTGTAGCTGTACATTAAACATTTGAAGTTGCATAAATACAAAGCACGCGCTAAGGTACCATGCATCTGGCATGATGCCAAACCATATAGCAAATTGTTAACCATATGGTAATTGGCTCCTTTCATTACTCTAATAATGTATAACCATCTATGTAGAATAACAAAGCATATTACACTAGAAACGGTAACAAAACTACAGTATTGTATATTTTACAATTTGTTTGCATGACGCATGAGCAAAGTAATACAGCTAACGACATACATTAAAGGCATTGCAATTTGTGAGTAAATGCAACCAACATTGATATGTAAGAAACTCTATCAATAACAAGATTATCATCATTAGCTAAATGCTTGAATCGAACTTACAAACAAATATTTTTCCAAGGCTGAAGCGTGACAAGAAATAACTGCATTGAAAGACCTGCACCGTAGCGTTGTTTGTAGCTGCTTCTATGCGTGCAAAACAAATTCTGAACTTCCCGTTTGCGTTGTCTTTCTAAGTACCAGAAAGCGCCACTAGGGGACAAATAACACCATTGAACACAATGAAAATCCAATTTAACCATTGTAATAAAATAATCTGTTACCTTCTAACAGGATGGCAGCACACTCCCCGCCTGGTATAATGAAATTGTGCCACTATTAAATAAAACATATCAAGAAACAAATAATGTCCTTTCTATTTTTATCTTTTGTCTCTAGGATGCTTCAGAAAGAAGAACAACAATCTCTGAGATTGGTCCCAGAAACACCTTAGCAGCTCCTTGCTTGACAATTTTTAGTTCTACTTTCCTAACCTTTTTGTCAGTACAGGGAAAGGTTTTTACCACAAGCCCGACTGGCCAGTCATTTCTGTGTCTTTCAATAAGACAACATCTCCCACTTTTACATTTGGCTTTTCTGCTGTCCATTTTCTGCGTCTCTGCAGCGTTGTCAGGTACTCCTGTCTCCACCTTTTCCAAAAGGTGTCAGCGAGACACTGGACTTGCTTCCACTGTTTCCATTTCTCTTCTTTTTCTGTTGGAAGAGGGACATCCCACTCACTCTGATCAGAAGAGAGTTCTCTGATTAAGGCTTTTACCTTCCATTGTTATTGGAGCCACGAACCCAAGGGGGTCATAAAGACTATTCACTGTGGACAGGATGCCTCTCCGAGTAAAAGGCTTCTCATTGTGGGACACCTGGAATGAGAAGCTGTCTGTTTCCAGGTTCCAGGAAAGTCCCAGACTCCGTTGAAAGGGGAGAGGATCCACTCCTAGGTCCAGATCTTTTAAGTCTTTTGCACGGTCCTCCATAGGGAAGGCTTCCATAACTGTTTTGCTATTGGATGCAATCTTGTGTAGTTTCATGTTGGACTCCGCCAACATTGCTTGTGTTTTTCTTAGAATGTTGACAGCTTCTTCTGTAGTAGCTACTGATGTCAGACCATCATCGACGTAGAAGTTCCTCACTACATATTGCTTGGGTTCTGACCCGTGTTCCTTCTCACCCTGTAGCGCTGCTCGTCTCATGCAGTAGATGGCTACGGCTGGTGAAGGGCTGTTCCCAAATACATGGACTTTCATCCTGTACTCAGTTATGTTTCTATCTGGGTTGTTGTCTTCATACCAGAGAAACCTTAAGTAATCTCTGTGATCCTCACGTACACCAAAACAGTAAAACATTTGTTGCACATCTGCTGTTAGTGCAATGCAATCCTTGCGGAAACGCATTAGGACACCCAAGAGTGTGTTGTTTAAGTCTGGACCACTGAGCAGAACATCGTTAAGTGACACGCCTTGACACTTCGCACTGGAGTCAAATACTACTCTTATTTGTTCAGGCTTTTGTGGATGGTAAACACAAAATATGGGCAGATACCAACGTTCTTTGTCTCCCTCTAGTGGCTGTGAAGGTTCGGCTTGGTCGTTATCCAGCATCTTTTGCATGAAGTCAATAAAATGACGCTTCATGTCAGGCTTTTTGTCTAAAGTCCTGCGAAGTGATGTGAGACGGTTCATGGCCTGCTCCCTGTTATTAGGAAGGCGACGTCTATTGGGGCGAAAGGGTAGTGGAGCCACCCAGTTGTTTCCATCATCCTGGAAAACCTGTTTGTCCATAATGTCCAAGAAGGCTTTGTCCTCCACTGATGGTGCTGGTTTATCATCGTCTTGTGTTTTGTCGAACACGGAACATCCCAGGCTGTCTGTGTTCACAGTTGTGATTGGATCTCTCGAGTGCACTGTAGAGGGAGAGATGTGTTTCTGAGCTACGCTGTTGTAGTTCTCTTTTACCTGGATGATGTCAGGGCAAGGGCTCAGATAGGATGTGCGACCATTTTGAAGTATGTTTGTCCTGAACACGTTAACATTGGCTGGTCGGTGAGCCGTTCCCAGACAGACCTCACCCACAATGACCCACCCGAGGTCGAGTCGCTGTGCATAAGGAGTGTTGTGGGGCCCATTGATTTGCTCTCGTACCTTGTGTACCCTTAAGATGTCTCGTCCTAAGAGCAGGAGGATGGGAGCGTCTGGGTCCACAGCTGGAATTCTGTCCATAACTGGTTGCAGATGGGGATGATGATACGCAATGTCGGGGGAGGGAATCTCCATCCTATCGTCTGGCATCATATCACACACTATCAGAGTAGGGAGAGTGAGCTGCATGTGTCCATCTATAGACTCCACCATAAAGTTGACGGCTCTCCTACCTGAAGTCTCTGTTACCCCAGAACACGTCTTCATGGTGTATGGAGCAGAGTTGTCATTGATGTTGAAGAGACTGAAAAACTCTGTCTTGGCCAGAGATTTGTTACTCTGTTCATCAAGCACTACATACATTTTGACAGCTTTCTCTCTTTTCCCAGCCGGATAAGCTTTGACTAGGCATATTTTTGAACATGATCTTGGATTGACTGCCTCACCACAGATCTCTGTACACTTTGAGGTGACAGATAGAAGAGCATCGTCACCTTGCTCCCCTCTATTATCTGTCTCTGCTGTAGCGGTGTATGTATTTGTAGGGGCTGGGCCTGGATGCAGAGCAGCAAGATGCCTGTCGCTGTCGCATTCAGAGCACTTGATTGAAACCTTACAGTCTTTAGCTCTGTGCTGAGTTGACCCACAACATCGGAAACAAATGCCATTGTCTTTGAGATATGATTTGCGCTCATCTAGAGTTTTGTATCTAAACCCACGACACTTTTTAAGAGGATGAGGCTTGTTATGTATTGGGCAGTGACGGTCAGGGTTTTCAACCTTTGTCTTACTGGGTTTGGTTTGATGGTCTGAGGCCTCAGATGACACATCTGTCTTGTATACAGTCACAGGTGTCTTGCTGCTGTACCTGGCAGGTTTCTCACTTTTCATGGACACCTGGTTAGTTGAGGTGTAGAGGGTGAAGCTGGGGTCATTTCTCATTTTCGCCTGGTTCCTGATGAATCTCGAGAAGAACGAGAATGGTGGGAATGCTACCCGATAGTCCTCCTTATATTTGGATCCCTGTACTATCCATTTTTCTTGTAAACTGAATGGAAGTTTCTCTACAATAGGGTTTACCCCCCGAGATGTGTCCAGATAAGCGAGGCCTGGAAGGTACCCTTCTACTTTAGCACACTCCAGTTCGAGAAGAATGTCACCTAGTTCTCTTAGTTTGTGATTGTCTTTGTTAGCCAGTTTTGGAAAATCATCCATTTTCTTCAACAGTGCATTCTCGATCACTTCGGGTGTACCATAGCACTCTTCTAGTCGTTGCCAGACCATGTTAAGCCCTGCTGTTGCGTTGAAAATATGGACAGATCTAATTCTGTTTGCTTGCTCAGACGACTCTGCCCCTAGCCACTTGGTAATTAGATCTAACTCTTCCCTGGCTGATAAATTCAAGTCTCTGTTCGCATTGAGAAAGGATGCTTTCCATGCCCAATAATTTTCAGGGCGATCATCAAACTTCAGGAGTCCTGAACTCACCATCTCACGTCGTAGGAGGTACTTGATGAGGTCTGGTGCCACTTGTGACTCAGGGAAGTTGTGTGTGTGTGACTGGAAGTGGGCTTGCTTTCCATTTCCACCATGCTGCTGTTCATTTCTTTTGAACGGAGAGTCTCTGCTCATGTTCTGTTGTTTGCTACTTTCTGGATTATGGCATGTAGCTGGGTCAACACTAAGCTCTTGTTTCTCCACTTCAAATGGAAGTTCAGCAAAGTAGGGCCTAGCATGTTGTTGCACATACTCACATGTACGTTGGACTGGACTTAAGGTCTGTGTCCCGGTGTCTAGTTCTTTGCGAAGCTCTCTGCGTTCTGATCCTACAACTTCTTCAAAGGCTGCAGCTTCAGCCAACGCAGCAGCAGCTGTTCTCTCAACTTGGAGAACATATAAACTTGCCTCGAGGTCAGCTTTTTGCTTCAACAAGCTGGCCTCTATTTCTGCCTTTTGCTTCAACAAGCTGGCCTCTATTTCTGCCTTTTGTTTCATCACAGAAGCTTCCTTCTCAGCATAAGAGACTTGTGCGCGTGCTGCGTCCGCCTTGGCGCGTGCTTTGACGGCTGCAGAACTCACCGTTGAGGATCTGCTTGACTGTTTTGATGACCTTGATCTTGTAGATTGAGACTTGGTCCCAATGTGCTGAAGAGGCTCTTCCATCTCTCTCTGTTGAACACCTGGCTCTGGTTGTTGCATCAGGAAGAGACTTGTTCCCTAGGAAGAGACTTTGTTGGCTGATGAACGTAGAAACATAACCACCGTGTGCAGTTATTCTTGTGCTTGAGCCCGCTGTGATGATGTTTTTTCACTATTCTGCCCTTGAGTTGCGTTCCCATGCAAAACTAGACAGATAGCTAACAACTAAGTCTTCAATAAAACTCCCAAGGCGTGACTTTTCTTGAATGAATATATTGAAAACGTTTATGTTGTGAAACTGCAAAATACAGAAAATAATATACTTTAGTGTTCAATTCACACCGACATACTGTAGCTGTACATTAAACATTTGAAGTTGCATAAATACAAAGCACGCGCTAAGGTACCATGCATCTGGCATGATGCCAAACCATATAGCTAATTGTTAACCATATGGTAATTGGCTCCTTTCATTACTCTAATAATGTATAACCATCTATGTAGAATAACAAAGCATATTACACTAGAAACAGTAACAAAACTACAGTATTGTATATTTTACAATTCGTTTGCATGACGCATGAGCAAAGTAATACAGCTAACGACATACATTAAAGGCATTGCAATTTGTGAGTAAATGCAACCAACATTGATATGTAAGAAACTCTATCAATAACAAGATTATCATATTAGCTAAATGCTTGAATCGAACTTACAAACAAATATTTTTCCAAGGCTGAAGCGTGACAAGAAATAACTACATTGAAAGACCTGCACCGTAGCGTTGTTTGTAGCTGCTTCTATGCGTGCAAAACAAATTCTGAACTTCCCGTTTGCGTTGTCTTTCTAAGTACCATTTACATTACATTTACATTTAAGTCATTTAGCAGACGCTCTTATCCAGAGCGACTTACAAATTGGTGCGTTCACCTTAAGACATCCAGTGGAACAGCCACTTTACAATAGTGCATCTAAATCTTTTAAGGGGGGTGAGAAGGATTACTTTATCCTATCCTAGGTATTCCTGAAAGAGGTGGGGTTTCAGGTGTCTCCGGAAGGTGGTGATTGACTCCGCTGTCCTGGCGTCGTGAGGGAGTTTGTTCCACCATTGGGGGGCCAGAGCAGCAAACAGTTTTGACTGGGCTGCGCGGGAACTGTACTTCCTGTGGTAGGGAGGCGAGCAGGCCAGAGGTGGATGAACGCAGTGCCCTTGTTTGGGTGTAGGGCCTGATCAGAGCCTGGAGGTACTGAGGTGCCGTTCCCCTCATAGCTCCGTAGGCAAGCACCATGGTCTTGTAGCGGATGCGAGCTTCAACTGGAAGCCAGTGGAGAGAGCGGAGGAGCGGGGTGACGTGAGAGAACTTGGGAAGGTTGAACACCAGACGGGCTGCGGCGTTCTGGATGAGTTGTAGGGGTTTAATGGCACAGGCAGGGAGCCCAGCCAACAGCGAGTTGCAGTAATCCAGACGGGAGATGACAAGTGCCTGGATTAGGACCTGCGCCGCTTCCTGTGTGAGGCAGGGTCGTACTCTGCGGATGTTGTAGAGCATGAACCTACAAGAACGGGCCACCGCCTTGATGTTAGTTGAGAACGACAGGGTGTTGTCCAGGATCACGCCAAGGTTCTTAGCGCTCTGGGAGGAGGACACAATGGAGTTGTCAACCGTGATGGCGAGATCATGGAACGGGCAGTCCTTCCCCGGGAGGAAGAGCAGCTCCGTCTTGCCGAGGTTCAGCTTGAGGTGGTGATCCGTCATCCACACTGATATGTCTGCCAGACATGCAGAGATGCGATTCGCCACCTGGTCATCAGAAGGGGGAAAGGAGAAGATTAATTGTGTGTCGTCTGCATAGCAATGATAGGAGAGACCATGTGAGGTTATACCAGAAAGCGCCACTAGGGGGCAAATAACACCATTGAACACAATGAAAATCCAATTTAACCATTGTAATAAAATAATCTGTTACCTTCTAACAGGATGGCAGCACACTTCTCTTTACAGCAATAAATATTTGCTTTCCAAACGATGATGAAATATTGCGATATGCCATTCTTTTCAATGACAGTCGCAACTCAACAAATTGCGGGCCCTTCTGACTGTAGGCAATGCGATTTTAAAACAATCCACAGCTTATTATTTTAAAGAAGATAATAATCCTTTAGTCAAATCATGCTTTCTGGTGTAGTATCCTATTTTAAATGTATTTCTGTTTAGACAGGAGTAGGCTATATCTTTTTGGCAATTTTACTTTAGGGGAAGCTTGGCTTATGGCCACTCCGCCTATGTCTGTAGCACACTTTCAAAACTGGATTGATGCGGAAAAAAATCATGATTCTGCTAGCCTTTCCATCTATCCGAAGACGGTTAAGCTATCATTTGCATCACATATGGCTACACAAAGTATAGACATAGGCCCTGCGCACACAAGGGCGTTTCTGTGCCGATGTCGCCTCTTCAGAAAGTTGGTTGATTTTTGCTTATTTGCGCATTACTGTTTGAATAAATCATGTTTGTTAAAAAATGTATTAAAATATTTGTGAACAAATGTCACTGGCACCCTTGCGACCAATAAAATAAAGTGTGTTGCACTGCCAAGTCAAACGGTCGCAAATGTGACGGTTTTGGTCGCAGTATCAAACCCTGTTCCTGAGGTGACAACAAAGTGTGTCCTACTGAAATGTGTTCTCTGTATACTGATACAGTGCAAGGTGACCCAACAGTCATGACCCCACTCGCATGATTGAGATTATCTTTTAGGCCTATTTCTAATATGTACCATTTAGATTAGGCCTACTTCTAGTGTGTAAGATTTAGATTAGGCCTACTTCTAATGTGTGTGGTTTAGATGAGGCCTACTTCTAATGTGTAAGATTGAAGGGTAAAACTGCAGTGTGAGAGATCTGTTGGCGAGGGGAGTATGTCTGTGGGTCAAGGGTTGAAATTGCTGTGTGTGTGTGTGTGTGTGTGTGAGAGAGAGGGCGCTAAGGTTTGTTTGGTTTAAAACCGTGTGTAATATAAGGTGATAACAGAGCGATAATGGCGTCCTTGGTCTGTGCTGTCTCAAACAGCTGGTAAACAGGGAGAGAGGGAGGGCCCTGTAGAGAGCAGAAGAGCGGAAGGTAGTATAGTACCTAGGTCTGTGCTGATAAATAGCTTAGTTTCTGTCTTCCGCTTAGTGTGTTAGCTTGTTTACATTGGATTGTGGGTAGAGGTTTTCGACATTGGGTTTGGGGGCTGGGGAGGAGTGGTGATTGTCTAAGAAGCTCATTATTTTTGGTGGAATTGTGAGTGACTACGAATTCTCTGCTTGTGTTTAAATGTTTGGTAGTGTAGGGCACGCTAATGTGCATACTATGTTGTGATTTGTCTGAGTGACAGCATTCCTGTACCATACTAACCTTTCCTCCCTTCCTGTTCTTCAGGTGTCCCCCTCTCCTGGAATCCCAACATCTGCTGAGTCATCAGTAGTGAGTCAGGGTGTCATGGCCACCGGGCCCAGGACACGCAGAGATCACCCCTCATAGTGCTTCCCCCAGCCAGCCACCTGCAGACACACACACACACAGGAGGAGGCACAGGGGTGGCAATGATGACCACATCACATATGAACGGTCATGTGACTGAGTCAGACGGCGGAGGAAGTGGAGGAGGCGAGTCGAACCAGGAGGAGCCCCAGCAGTGGCACAGGGAGATGGCAGTGGACTGCCCAGGGGACCTGGGTGCTCGTACCCTGCCTGTGCGGCGCTCTGCCCAGCTGGAGAGGATCCGTCAGCACCAGGAGGACCTGAGGAGGAGGAGGGAGGAGGATGGCAGGAACAGACAGGAGCTAGATCTTAATGCTTCCATACGGCTCAAGAAGCTATCTCAGAACCCCAAGGTGGGCATCGATAACCCCACCTTCGACCCCATTGAAGGCCCCGTAGGGCCCATGGGACTTCCACCCAACCTGGGGGGCCCTACTCTACTGGGTGAGTAGGACTGAGTATGGCAATACTCTTAACAAAGCCATACAATATAATAGTGTTCTATTAAGTTGTGATTCTGAACAGAATAGTTATTTGGCGTTAGCCTTGAGCACTAGTAAGGATAAAGCGCTAACAAGCAAGTGGCTGTCTCTTGCTGAAATCGAATGGTAAAATTTATGCTCTGAAAACAAGGTGAAGAAAGTGCTATTTTGCTTAAGACAATCCTTTCAGATTTATGGGGGTAGGGTCGATTTGGAATTCAGGATAGGCCTCTAGCTGTCTAGCTTTCCTTCAGACTCTTAACACAAGTTCACTTTTCCTGTTCCAGGTAGGCTTATGAATGAGACCAAACACACACACACACACACACACAGCAGTCTATAGGCCTGTAGTCAGTGCATTCTTCTTCTAAAGCTCTCTGAGGGAGTCCTACTTCACTCCCACTTAATTCTCTGATGATCGGAGGCTGGGGTCTGGGAATGACTGAACCTGAGGGAGGGAAGTAGGGAGTGAGAGCAGGAAGGAGGTGGTACGTGAGGAGGTGTGTGTGGTAGCAGCATTCCTTGGGTGGGGGGTGTTAATTAAAAACTCTGTTACAAAACATTCTGACCCAGGCTGCAATGGCTGCTCTCTGGCCCTCCATTTTCTGTCATTTATTTTATTTTTCAGCCCCATCTCCTGTCTTTCAACTGCCCTACCGTTCCTCCGGCCAAGTTAATAATGTATTGAAATGATACCTATCATATAGCCTGGGCCTAGCCTAAGAAAACAATATGTAGGACAGAAGGTACTCAGTGAAGTCAATGGCGCGTGACAGCAGATCCTCCATCAGATGAGACGACTAACCTCCCACTTAGATACTCCCTTTTACACACACGCAGACCAGACCGTCTTCTTATTTTGGTCTTAGTTGGACTGGACAGATATGTCTAAGAGAGGGGTCTGGATTTGAGAGAGCTGGTAAGGTTTAAGAATATGATGATTATTTTGGAGTTTTATCACTGATATAAATGTTCTGTCTTGACCATAATCCCTGTATGAGTTCACTGTAATTCTTTCCTGAATCTGAGCATTTGTCTCTGGCTGTTGTGTAATGTATGGTTGATCTATCTGTATAGTATATGCATGTCTGATTCTCCCCCTTCCCCACTCTCCCTGCATACAGAGTTGGAGGAGCTGCTGATGTCCCTAAAGCAGGTGCAGCACTGCCTGTCTGACGCCCAGAGCCAGGAGGACGTGGAGCTGGTGCTGCAGCTGGTCCAGAAGACTGACTTCCAGAAGGCCTTCAACATCCACAACGCTGTGGCCCAGCACATGAACAGGCCCAGCCCGCCCTTCCCACACACAGACTGCGCTCAGGGCCTGGCACAAGAGGTGAGTCCTGCTCTGGAGTCCGTTTGGGGTGTTATGGTTAGCTGATCATAGAGCTGTGCTTACAGAGCTGGCCCAGCAGCACATGAACCGACCCAGCCCGCCCTTCCCCACACACTGCCCTTAAAGCCTGGTCCACGAGCTGAGACTCAGATGCTGATATCAAGTCAGTTTGCAGTATTACTATGTTATAGTTGAGTGTAGGGCTTGCGAAAGGTAAACTGCTTCTAGATCTGTGCCTACAGATGTTGCCCTGAAGAAAAAATAAAACTGGCTCATGAGGAAAGCGGAAGACTCCGTTAGATCCAGAGTGTTTTCTTCAACATGGTTAAGGGTAGGATTTGTGGAGTAGTAAGCTGATCCTAGGATCTGTTGCCTGTGGGCAACGTCTACCCGGAGCATACTGAGTAGGGCTAGGGAAGAGGATGTAGGCTGAGGGTCCAATAATACAGAATAATTCTCCTGTATACCCACTTCCACATCAACCCCTCCACTGGTCTTCGACCCATTTCAGACTGCGTGGGAACTAGAATAGAAGGAAATGGGAGGGGGACATCAAACTTGATCTGAGGCCAAGCTAACAGGCCAAAAAGTGAGGACTGAGGAGGGTCTGTGTGACACAATGACAGGAATATGCACACTAAGGCAGGCACATAAACACACACACACTGAAACACGCATGTACACAAACACACACAAGCGATCAAGTACGACTTGTAGGAGTTGTGAAAAATGTTGCCGAAATTAGGTAGCCGGCTAGCCTTGAAGTTGAATTTCAGCAGAGTTTGTGCAGTGTAAGAAGTTTTTAATGGGCAAGAAACCACATCAAAGTACCACATGACTTTTTTAATGTTTTGTCCACTAATGACACTTGATTGAGGAGAGCGCCTCGTTGCCTGGAATCGCTGTTGTGTGAAGTGTTAATGAGACTCAATAATAAACTTGTTTATTGTTGTTTTCCTGTTCTCTCATTCTGCCCCAGCAGCACAGAACAGCTCTTGTACGTACTCAAGCACCATCATTAGAGCCCAGACGTAGAACTGAAACTCACTGACCTGGACAAGACAGGACACTCACAATAGGGCGTCTCTGTCTCTGAGGCTGCTGCCTGCACCATTATAGACTCACTGACACCAGCCAGAGCCACCACCGTTTTTTTCATTAGGCACCAAATGGGAGAAAATGGGCTTAAATGGGGTCGGAATACCAGAATTTGCCCCGTGTGTATGCATGTGGACGGAATACATTGGCCTATAATATACATACCTTTCCCATGCCAAATGGTCCCTATTCCAAGATCAACTTGGGCCTTTTTTAAACAGCAACGGTAGAGGTGTTTCAGCCTTGAATGTTGTGCCCTCAGTATGTAGGGAGTTTTCTATTGGCCAGCCCTTATGTGGACCATGTCGAATTGCTCGGCGTTGAAGTTGGTCTCAACCGCCAAGCTCACGCAGCGTTGCTGCTCAATGAACAGAGGAATGTTTGGTGGAAAAGAGGCGAGTGCTGAGTTATGCTAGTTTTTATTTGATTTTTTATTTCACCTTTATTTAACCAGGTAGGCTAGTTGAGAACAAGTTCTCATTTGCAACTGCGACCTGGCCAAGATAAAGCATAGCAGTGTGAACAGACAACACAGAGTTACACATGGAGTAAACAATTAACAAGTCAATAACACAGTAGAAAAAAAAAGGGGAGTCTATATACATTGTGTGCAAAAGGCATGAGGAGGTAGGCGAATAATTACAATTTTGCAGATTAACACTCAAGTGATAAATGATCAGATGGTCATGTACAGGTAGAGATATTGGTGTGCAAAAGAGCAGAAAAGTAAATAAATAAAAACAGTATGGGGATGAGGTAGGTAAAAATGGGTGGGCTATTTACCGATAGACTATGTACAGCTGCAGTGATCGGTTAGCTGCTCAGATAGCAGATGTTTGAAGTTGGTGAGGGAGATAAAAGTCTTCAGCGATTTTTGCACTTCGTTCCAGTCACAGGCAGCAGAGAACTGGAACGAAAGGCGGCCAAATGAGGTGTTGGCTTTAGGGATGATCAGTGAGATACACCTGCTGGAGTGTGTGCTACGGATGGGTGTTGCCATCATGACCAGTGAACTGAGATAAGGCGGAGCTTTACCTAGCATGGACTTGTAGATGACCTGGAGCCAGTGGGTCTGGCGACGAATATGTAGCGAGGGCCAGCCGACTAGAGCATACAGGTCGCAGTGGTGGGTGGTATAAGGTGCTTTAGTGACAAAACTGATGGCACTGTGATAAACTGCATCCAGTTTGCTGAGTAGAGTGTTGGAAGAAATTTTGTAGATGACATCGCCGAAGTCGAGGATCGGTAGGATAGTCAGTTTTACTATGGTAAGTTTGGCGGCGTGAGTGAAGGAGGCTTCGTTGCGGAATAGAAAGCCGACTCTAGATTTGATTTTCGATTGGAGATGTTTGATATGAGTCTGGAAGGAGAGTTTACAGTCTAACCAGACACCTAGGTACTTATAGATGTCCACATATTCAAGGTCGGAACCATCCAGGGTGGTGATGCTGGTCAGGCGTGCGGGTGCAGGCAGCGAACGGTTGAAAAGCATGCATTTGGTTTTACTAGCGTTTTAAGAGCAGTTGGAGGCCACGGAAGGAGTGTTGTATGGAATTGAAGCTCGTTTGGAGGTTAGATAGCACAGTGTCCAAGGACGGGCCGGAAGTATATAGAATGGTGTTGTCTGCGTAGAGGTGGATCAGATTGAACCCTGTGGCACCCCCATAGAGACTGCCAGAGGACCGGACAGCATGCCCTCCGATTTGACACACTGAACTCTGTCTGCAAAGTAGTTGGTGAACCAGGCAAGGCAGTCATCCGAAAAACCGAGGCTACTGAGTCTGCCGATAAGAATATGGTGATTGACAGAGTCGAAAGCCTTGGCAAGGTCGATGAAGACTGCTGCACAGTACTGTCTTTTATCGATGGCGGTTATGATATCGTTTAGTACTGTAAGTCGCTCTGGATAAGAGCGTCTGCTAAATGACTTAAATGTAAATGTTAAATGTACCTTGAGCGTGGCTGAGGTGTAC
Organism: Oncorhynchus nerka; assembly: GCF_034236695.1. NCBI lineage: Eukaryota > Metazoa > Chordata > Actinopteri > Salmoniformes > Salmonidae > Oncorhynchus > Oncorhynchus nerka. Next base: position 45,143,991 of record NC_088413.1, read on the forward strand.
CCGTGACCGGCTCGGAAACCAGATTGCACAGCGGAGAAGGTACGGTGGGATTCGAGATGGTCAGTGACCTGTTTGTTGACTTGGCTTTCGAAGACCTTAGATAGACAGGGCAGGATGGATATAGGTCTGTAACAGTTTGGGTCCAGGGTGTCTCCCCCTTTGAAGAGGGGGATGACTGCGGCAGCTTTCCAATCCTTGGGGATCTCAGACGATATGAAAGAGAGGTTGAACAGGCTGGTAATAGGGGTTAACACATCTACATGGTAGCTGTGAATTGTAGGCTATTACCAAGTGCCAGGTGCTAGAAGCCATATTAGCCAAGCCATTAGCCCAAACAAAGACCTATGTTTCAAAGTTGATACATGTTCATCACAGGAGATTGGTGAGGGGAGAACGTCTCATAATAATGGCCAGAAAGGAGCAAATGGAATGGTATTGAACACCTAGAAACCATGTGTTTGATACCATTCCACTGATTCCACGCCAGCCATTACCACGAGCCCATTCTCCCCAATTTAGTTGCCACCAACCTCCTGTGACGTGCATCCAGGTATACTGATGTGGGGGAGTCAACTTATTTGAATGGCATTATTTAATATATTTGAATAAGTGTGCTCCAATTGAAGTAGAAATCGAAAATAAACGTCATTACATGAAACAAAATGTTAAATCATTTGAGACTACAGGAAATAGGTTAACTGCTATGTTAAAAAAACTGCACGAATGGTTGCTTTGGTTATCAACAGCCTTGTGGCTATTGTAGTCTTTACTGTGGGGGGGGAAACAATTCTCTAAATTTGTCCCAGGTGAGGCAGGCATCATGCGAGGGATGGGCAACTGCTCTGGCGCCTTGCATTTACATTTACATTTACATTTAGCCCACCATAGTGGGATTAGCCTAGGTCTGGAGGAGACCACTTAAGTGAGGAGGTTTTTATTTTCCCCCATTGGGCCACCCTGGTATAACCCCACCTCCATAAACTTAGTGTCAGACCCCCACCCCTGCCTTGACTGCATTAACCTGGTCCCAGTGACGTCAGCTCCAGAGCGATTCTGGTTTGACTGACTGCACTCAAACTGGGTCGTGTTCATAAGGCACCAATTAGAAGAAAATGTATTGAAACATGGGAGGACTATCTGGACTTGTCATTGCAAAACGTTTTCAAATGTGTTCTGTTGCACACAACCAAAGCTGAACCCGGGCCCGAGGCCGTCTCACTGCTTACTCCAACATGGTCTGCTGCTGGGGCCGTTCTAAAGCACCCCACAACCAAAAAGTTAAAACCAGTCAACACTATTTTAACACAAACCCCATGTATGCCATTTAGTCTGGTGAACAAAAGCATTGCAGCTGTTGAATCAAGGTGGGAAGAATCGTGACAGATTTTCCGACCTTCCTGTGTAGATGCTGCTGTCCTCTGTTTTGGTCAGTTTCTTTGATCTGAGAGAACGGGTGTAAATCATCAGATGTGTTTTCAAGTTGGTGTGTCCTATCCCTGCTCCTCTTTCTTATACTTCCTGTGTTCTGGTGTGTCCTCCAGGTACAGTCTATGGTTTATAACAGCCAACACAAGGAGGGCTTGGAGCTCAACACCCTGCTCTCTTCCCCACATGTCCAGGTGAGGCCTCCATCCATTCCTACTCTGTCTATTTCTGTGTCTCAGTTTAACCTGTCTCTCTCTGCGCCACTTTAATGGCGGTGCATCTGGGTACCAGTATAACCTGTGTCAGGTGTAACATGCATCTCTGTTTAACCTGTCCCAGTGTAACGTCGGTCTATCTCCCAGTATAACCTTTTATATGATCCTGGATCTCAGGGCTGGGGTTCTTCAGGTCAGGACTGTGTTGGTTCAGCTGTGATCAACTATTGGCTACATCTTTTGGCAGAAGCCGGGCCAAAGGCCTGATCTCGCTCTCTTTAACTCTCACACGTGGATGAGTTACCTGATTTCTCTGTCTGTCCCCAACATCTACAACGATGATGCTGCTCCTCTGAGACACCAGGGCATGTTCAATAGGGAGGGAACGTTTGAAACTGATGGAAAGGGGAAGTGTACTACCTGAATGTTTTGCTACAGTGTGCCCTGCGGAACACAATCCACACAGTAGGATGTGATGGAGTGAGGATATAGGAGGGGAGTGGTATTGGGGGGGGTTCCCCTGTATTGTTTTGAGGGTTGCCATAGAGGTAGACCTAGTGGGGTAACTAACCAGGCATTTCTCCCCAGGGGCAGATGGAGAGAGTGGAAAATGATTTACCTGCTGGCCCTCAGGGAAAATTATTAAATTATTCTGTTACTACTTACTGAAATGAAAGTTTATTTTGTAATGTTTGTCCTCCTGGATGTCTTCCTTCCACCAGAACTAGAACAGCAGGGGGCTCTGGAAGTAATAACTACACTACTGTTAGATACAGGTCTCTGTGCGTGTGTGGATGCTTGTGTCCATGCATCTACGTGTCTAAAAGTTAACCCAGTAAGGCTGACGAACCCGATGTCCCCTGTCCCTCCACAGGCAGTGCTTCTGGCCCATGACTGTGTTGCAGAGCAGGAGATGCAGCTGGAGCCCCTGACCCCAGATGACCACTGTGAAACTCTCACCCAGTGGGGAGGAGAGACCGTCAAGATAGTCTGCATCGAGAAGGCTAGAGACATCCCACTGGTGAGCGAGACCCCTATAAAACACACTGTCATGAATCAACATAGGAGTAGATATAGACTCTGTCTGAAGTGTACAAGCTGTTAAAGCCTTGATTCCCTCTGTCTTTTGTTTCCTCAACGTCTTGCCCCGCTCTCTCAAAACTTATTGGAGAAGAGGCTTCAAGGTCCCTCCCTTCGGATCTCCTCCAATGAGCTTTGAGAGTGTTGCAAGGATTCGAGGATGGGAGGAATCAATAATTTGGCCGCTTGTACACTTTTCAGACAGCGCCAATATCGCTCTCCTCTACCTAACAAAGTTTAAACCCTCCTGTATCTGCACAGTCACTAACCTCTGTTCTCCACTGTCTGTGTGGCAGGGAGCGACGGTGCGTAACGACATGGACAGCGTGATAATAAGCCGCATAGTGAAGGGTGGGGCGGCGGAGCGCAGCGGGCTGCTCCATGAAGGAGACGAGGTTCTGGAGATCAACGGAGTGGAGATCCGAGGAAAGGACGTCAACGAGGTCTTCGACATCCTGGCCGACATGCATGGCAACCTGACCTTCATCCTCATCCCTAGCCCACAGACCAAACCCCCGCCCATCAAGGAGACTGTGGTAAGTACAGACGCACCTTCATCCAAGAACCCCCCTCACGTCTCGTCTCAGCCCCTGGGCTGGGATGGCTGTCTGAAGCAATCACATTGTTCCAGGTTCCAATTGCTCAGTGGGTTGCAAACAGGGTTGGGTAGGTTACTTTCTAAATGTAATCAGTTATAGTTACTAGTTACCTGTCCACAATTGTAATCTGTTACTTTTAGGTTATGTTCCCCTTAAGAGACATTTTAAGAAGGCAAAAATGTATGTTACAAATTGAACGACATATATTGCAGGATAAATTAATGTAATGTTTACATAGCTGACCATATATGGATGTAAATTTTTACTTTATGGGTGGTTATGTAGACTTCTTCTAACCATCACTTTCTACTACATATTATCATATGATTAAGTTCTATCAGAATCCCAGTCATTCCAATAAATGTTATACCCCTTGATCTTCAAGAATTGGACTTGGAAATATGGAAATATAGTTTACCCAAATTGTTTTACCTGAGCATAACCCAGAAATGGATGCAAGGACTGACCATCCATGATATCAAAGTGATTGTTTTAACCATGTTATGAGGCTATACAGTGTTTTTTTTACATTTACCATCTTTATAATCGTTGGAGTAAAACACGTTTATTTTGGGTTCTGGTGGGCTTTGACAGTTGAACTAAGCTCATGAGGCATTTATAAGTTATATTCTTCAAGAATCAATGGGATATACACTACTGTTCAAAAGTTTGGGTTCACTTAGAAATGTCCTTGTTTTTTTGTCCATTTTTAAAATAACATCAAATTGATCAGAAATACAGTGTAGACATCGTTAATGATGTATAGCTTTATGAAATATCTACATAGGAGTACAGAGGCCCATTATCAGCAACCATCACTCCTGTGTTCCAATGGCACGTTGTTAGCTTATCCAAGTTTATAATTTTAAAAGGCTAATTAATTGAGCAATTAGAAAACCCTTTTGCAGTTATGTTAGCACAGCTGAAAACTGTCTGATTAAAGAAGCGATAAAACTGGCCTTCTGGAGCATCAGCATTTGTGGGTTCGACTACAGGCTCAAAATGGCCAGAAACAAAGACCTTTCTTCTGAAGCTCGTCAGTCTATTCTTGTTCTGAGAAATGAAGGCTATTCCATGTGAGAAATTGCCAAGAAACTGAAGATCTTGTACAGCGCTATGTATGACTCTCTTCAAAGAACAGCGCAAACTGTCTAACCAGAATAGAAAGAGGAATGGAAGGCCCCGGTGCACAACTGAGCAAGAGCACAAGTATATTAGAGTGTCTAGTTTGAGAAACAGACACCTCACAAGTCCTCAACTGGCAGCTTCATTAAATAGTACCCACAAAACACCAGTCTCAACGTCAACAGTGAAGAGGCGACTCCAGGATGCTTGCCTTCTGTTTAGTGTCTGCTCTTTTGCCCATCTTAGTCTTTTATTTTTATTGGCCAGTCTAAGATATGGCTTTTTCTTTGCAACTCTGCCTTGAAGGCCGGCATCCCAGAGTCGCCTCTTCACTGTTGACGTTGAGACTGGTGTTTTGCAGGTACTATTTAATGAAGCTGCCAGTTGAGGACTTGTGATGCGCCTGTTTCTTAAAAACTAGACACTCTAATATACTTGTGCTCTTGCTCAGTTGTGCACCGGGGCCTCCCACTCTTTCTATTCTGGTTAGAGCCAGTTTCGCTGATGGTTGCTGATAATGGACCTCTGTACGCCTATGTAGATATTCAATTCCAAATCAGCCGTTTCCAGCTACAATAGTCATTTACAACATTAACAATGTCTACACTGTATTTCTGAACATTTTGATGTTATTTTAATGGACAAAAAATGTGCTTTCTGTCAAATACAAGAAGATTTCTAAGTGGCCCCAAACTTTTGTGTGTGAACTTGTTTTCCTCCAGTGTTTGTAAATATTGTAGATGTAAACAAACATTGTATAGCCTCATAACATGGTTAAAACAATGCGTGTCCCCAAAAATGGATGTAGCACCTACAGCACCCCTTTTTTAATCCTATCAAAAGTGTGCGATTTGAGCATGTGTCTGTTAGGCCTATGGATTCTTTCTTTCTTTTATTAGCATGAATTAGATTGAGCAATAAAAGCCCCACTTTTATTCCATAGCCTTGGATCTGCGCTATGCAGCGGTTGCAAGAGTGCATTTTTCATTGGCTGTCCACTGGTTTCAAGAACAGTGATTGATAGGCAGCTTCTTGAATTCAACCATTATTGGGTTCAAATACACATAGATTTGTGAACAGCCATCCACAACAACCACAATCCGTAAAGTGCAAATAGCTAAATGAGAGAGCAGCAGTGTGATTCACATCAATGCTCTATGTAGATATCAATAATAAGTCGGCCTTACCTCATTTATTCAAGTTGGATAATCTTTGGATGCCGACAGCAGTCGCACCATTTGAAAACATAGCTTGGCCTGTAGCCTACAAAAGCCGATTCCTGCTCTTTTTCCGTGATCATCAAACACATTTGGTGTGTCACCATAGTGGTCTCTGATTTGTGGTCTGACTAGCTCCGCTGTAACAAACTTAAACGCGCACATATTTTTTAATGCTGATTTGAATGTAATTGAGAATAGAAGTGTGCAACGTAACGGATTACAGTTACCATTTTCTTTTTTTGTAATCCATTACAAGTAACGAATTACACGCAATCCGTTACTCCCCAACCCTGGTTGCAGAGCATGATGCTGGCCCATGGCCAATGTTTGTTTGATTCCTGCATGCATCACCATTATGAACAGTCAATTGTTTTGGAGCCTCTGCAACATGACCATATTTATAAATATGAATCCTTTTTATTTAATTCTATAATATACAGTGCGAGCTACTAGAAAACCAACGTCATGTTTTGTTTACTCTATTTCACCAGGTCCATGTGAAAGCTCACTTTGACTACGACCCGTCTGATGACCCGTACGTGCCGTGCAGAGAGCTGGGCCTGTGCTTCCAGAAAGGAGACATCCTCCACATCATCAGCCAGGACGACCCCAACTGGTGGCAGGCCTACAGGGACGGAGACGAGGACAACCAGCCCCTGGCCGGGCTAGTACCAGGTACACTACCTCACAATAGGGCTCAACAACAGTGGGCAAGTGCCAGGTTATATATGCAGATTATCAGACCTCACAATGCCTGGAGAAGTGTTAACCATCTCTCCCTCTCTGTGAATGCAGGCAAGAGCTTCCAGCAGCAGAGGGAGGCCATGAAGCAGACCATAGAAGAGGATAAAGAGCCTGAGAAGTCGGGAAAGTTGTGGTGTGCTAAGAAGAACAAGAAGAAGAGGAAGAAGCTCCTTTACAACTCCAAGCAGAACGACGGTAAGGCCAGACCAGCAGTGAGGGCTGTACAGAGATGTAGGCAGGCTGGTGTAGAACGACCCGGCCCGTATTCCCACATCGTCTGAGTAAGAGTTTTTTGGTTCTGGAATGTTTAGACTTTGCTTGTTTTAATGGACTTTCCCCACACACTTTCCTTGTCATCACACTATTGATTGTTACTCATATTTCATATCCCAGGGTTACAGAAGGAGATCACTGATTTTAGCCAGCGTTCGCCTAGAGACAATGTACTGTGAAAGTGAACATTATTACTTTATGGGCTGTAGTTTTCATGACCCCAATATATAGTAGAAGAAATGACAAGAACAGGGGAGTTTGTGACAGAAATTATTCACAACCCTTGACTTTTTCCACATTTTGTTGTTACAACCTCAATTTAAAATGGATTCGATTTAGATTTTTGTCACTGGCCTACACAATACCCCATAATGTCAAAGTGGAATGATGTTTTTTGAAATTTTCACAAATGAATTAAAAACGAAAAGCTGAAACGTCTTGCGAGAATAAGTATTCTTTGTTATCGCAAGGGTAAATAAGTTTGGAAGATAACATTTGCTTTACATATCGCATAAGTTGCATGGACTCCCTCTGTGTGCAATAATGATTTAACATGACTACCTCATCTCTGTACCACACACGTACAATTATCTGTAACGTCCCTCAGTCGAACAGTGAATTTCAACCACAAAGACCAGGGAGGTTTTCCAATGCCACGCAAAGAAGGGCACCTATTGGTAGATGGTCAACATCTGCTTTTTTATTTTTACCTATCACTTTGAGCATGGTGAAGTTATTATTACACTTTGGATGGTGAATCAATACACCCAGTCATTGCAAAGATACAGGTATCCTTCCTAACTCAGTTGCCGGAGAGGAAGGAAACCACTCGGGGAATTCACCATGAGGTCAATGGTTACATTAAAACAGTTTAATAGCTGTGATAAGAGAGAACTGAGGATGGATCAACAACATTGTAGTTACTCCAGAATACTAACCTAATTGATGAGTGAAAAGGAAGCAGAATAAAAATATTCCAAAACATGCATCCTGTTTGCAACAAGGCACTAAAGTAATACTGCAAATTAACTTTTAATCGTGAATACAAAGTGTTTGGGGCAAATCCAATACAGCACATCACTGAATGCAACTATCCATATTTTCAAGGATAGTGGTGGCTCCATCATGTTATAGTTTTAAAAAATAAAATAAAATCCTGAACTCAGCAAAAAAAGAAACGTCCTCACGCTGTCAAGTGCATTTATTTTCAGCAAACTTCACGTGTAAATATTTGTATATAACTAGATTCAACAACTGAGACATAAACTGAACAAGTTCCATAGACATGTGACTAACAGAAATGGAATAATGTGTCCCTGAACAAAGGGGGGGTCAAAATCAAAAGTAACTGTCAGTATCTGGTGTGGCCACCAACCAGCTGCATTAAGTACTGCAGTGCATCTCCTCATGGACTGCACCAGATTTGCCAGTTCTTGCTGTGAGATGTTACCCCACTCTTCTACCAAGGCACCTGCAAGTTCCTGGACATTTCTTGGGGGAATGGCCCTAGCCCTCACCCTCCGGTCCCAGACATGCTCAATGGGATTGAGATCTGGGCTCTTCTCTTCGCTGGCCATGGCAGAACACTGACATTCCTGTCTTGCAGGAAATCACGCACGGAATGAGCAGTATGACTGGTGGCATTGTCATGCTGGAGGGTCATGTCAGGATGAGTCTGCAGGAAGGGTACCAAATGATGGAGGAGGGTGTCTTCCCTGTAACGCACAGCGTTGAGATTGCCTGCAATGACAACAAGCTCAGTCCGATGATGCTGTGAGACACCGCCCCAGACCATGACGGACCCTCCACCTCCAAATCGATCCCGCTCCAGAGTACAGGCCTCGGTGTAACGCTCATTCCTCCGACGATAAACGTGAATCCGACCATCACCCCTGGTGAGAAGACAACCGCAACTCGTCAGTGAAGAGCACTTTTTGCCAGTCCTGTCTGGTCCAGCGAGGGTGAGTTTGTGCCCATAGGTGACGTTGTTCCCGTTGATGTCTGGTGAGGACCTGCCTTACAACAGGCCTACAAGCCCTCAGTCCAGCCTCTCTCAGCCTATTGCGGGACAGTCTGAGCACTGATGGCGATATTGTGCGTTCGTCTTAGGCGTCTCACAGTACGGACATTGCAATTTATTTCCCTGGCCACATCTGCAGTCCTCATGCCTCCCTGCAGCATACCAAAGGCACATTCACACAGATGAGCAGGGATCCTGGGCATCTTTCTTTTGGTGTTTTTCAGAGTCAGTAAAATGGCCTCTTTAGTGTCCTAAATTTTCATAACTGTGACCTTAATTGCCTACCGTCTGTAAGCTGTTAGTGCACCGTTCCACAGGTGCATGTTCATTAATTGTTCATGGTTCATTGAACAAACACGGGAAACAGTGTTTAAACCCTTTACAATGAAGATCTGTGAAGTTAATTTGTAAAAAAAAAAAAAATACAAATATGTTTGAAAGACAGGGTCCTGAAAAGGGGACATTTCTTTTTTTGGCTGAGTTTAGAGGAAAATCTGGTTCAGTCTTCATCTACTAGTGTCTGGTGGACAGCCTTAACCTTTCAGCTGGACAATAACCTTAAACACAAGGCCAAATCTACACTGGAGTTGCTTACCAAGAAGACTGTTCCTCTAAAGAGGGGCGGAGTTAGATTTTCAAGTAGATTTAAGTTAAAACTATGGCAAGACCTGAAAATGGTTGTCTAGCAATGATCAACAACCAATTTGTTGTACGTATGTCTATATTTAATTTTCTATAAATTAGCGAACATTTCTGAAAATGTTTTCACTTTGTCATTATGGGGTATTGTGTGTAGATGGGTAATCCATTTTCAATTCAGGCTGTAACATCAAAATATGTCATTAGTTATGGTATGAATACTTTCTAAAGGCACTGTATGTCGACGTTTCAGTTAAAGGTCTTTCTCAGTCTCCAAGTCTCTCTCGAGCCAACGATATGAATGCTGTTTGATATGAAACTAAAACAGTCTGTCTATCTGCTCCTCCCCAGACTATGACAACGAGGAGATCCTGACCTATGAGGAGATGGCTCTCTACCACCAGCCAGCCAATCGCAAGCGGCCCATTGCTCTGATTGGTCCTCCCAACTGTGGGCAGAACGAGCTAAGACAGAGACTGCTGTCCAGCGAGCCAGACAGATTTGGAGGAGCTGTCCCACGTAAGTGTGTTTGTGTGAATTCCTGTGTGCATTTTCAAGGGTTAACTTTCCCCTTGAACTGCACACCTCGGTGCTTAGTATTACTCAAGACATATAGAATTTGGTTCATGACAATTGTCATTTCTGTTAATTCCAGAAATGTTTAATGGTTTTGTGGCCGTTGTCTGTTCCCCTGTCCTGTTAATTTTTTAAATTTTTATTAAAAGCAATACAAATGTTGATAAAAGTGGGTTTATTCCAGACACGACACGCAACAGGCGTGATATGGAGGTGAGTGGGAGGGACTACCACTTCGTCTCTCGTCAGGCCTTTGACATGGACGCCACCGCGGGGAAGTTCATCGAGTCGGGAGACTTTGAGAAGAACCTGTACGGAACCAGTACCGACTCTGTCCGTCAACTCATTAACACGGGCAAGATCTGTCTGCTCTGTTTGCACACACAGGTGAGGACGGGAGGGAGTAGAGAGACGGAGGGAGGGGGAGAGGTAGGGAGAGGGGGCAAAGGCCTGTCTTCTGTGTCTGCACACCCAGGTGAGGTAAGGACGGGGAGAGAGGTGAGACCAACAGGGAAAAGAAGAGGATAAAGGCGTCTGCATGCTTCCCAGCCGAAACAGTTCGGACTAGTTGTTCAGGCACACAAAATATTTTCTTGAGGAAGCAGGGAAATCGGCAGCCAAAGTCTACGCCCCTTCATCGGTGATTGGTCAACAGTAGGGATTCTTCAATATCTTAAATTGTTTCTGACTATTTAGAGGAAGTGTGTACTGGCTACGGTATCTCAAAATGGACAAGTGGTACTATTGCTGCTTTTTTTCTTTCAAGCGTAGGTCTTTTTAAGGGAGTATGCGAGCATACACGCTCTAGCCAAACTAAAGCATGCTGATGCCTTAAGAGAGCATAAAATGTATGTTGCTGCTGTCTGACTGTGAGTCCCACCCCCTCTTTCTCTCTCCCCCTTCTTTCTCTCTCCTTTCTCTCGCTATAGTCGCTGAAGATTCTGCGTAACTCTGATCTGAAGCCTTACATAATCTTCATCGCTCCTCCCTCCCAAGAACGGTTGCGAGCCCTTCTGGCCAAGGAGAGCAAGAACCCAAAGGTAGTCATTTTAACACATCACAATCTGTTTTCTCATCTTTTTTTAGTAAGGTTTATCTAATAAGCCTTAGTAAAGTTAACTCACTTGACATCAAGCTAATGTAGTGACACATGCTCTGTGTTCCATCTCTTATCTCCTACCCTTTCTCTACCTAAGCCGGAGGAGCTGCGAGACATCATCGAGAAGGCCCGTGAGATGGAGCAGAACTTTGGCCACCTGTTTGACGCAGCCATCGTGAACACAGACCAGGACAAGGCATATCAGGAGCTGCTGAGGCTCATCAACAAACTGGACACTGAGCCACAGTGGGTCCCCTCCTCCTGGCTACGTTGAAGCAGCAATATAATACAGACACAACACTAACCTGACACAGCACTCACTGGTTCAATGAAGAGCTAGAGCTACCCTGGATCAAGGACATTAGTTGCCCAGGGGGAAGACAATTATTAGCTGAAAATTTGCCTTGACTCCATTCTCCAACCAGAATCACAGTATGAGACTAGTGGAAGATCCTCAATCAACACTCAATCTGAAGATGAATAAAACACTTAAAATGCTTATCACTACATGTGACGTTGAACTGAACTGAACTGAGCCGAGCTCTTCTCTTCCCTTCTGAGACTGCCTGGGGAAATTAATTATTGTCTTATTATTGCTCTGATTATTTGTCCTTTTTTCGTTGCTGGATTTCTCTTCACTAAATTAACTTTTCACATTCCAGAGAAGTATGTAAAGACTTGGCACTTGGTGGCAGAAATCGAATTAGTGCTTCTATTCTGCTTTTGATAACTATTTATAATTGTAAATATATTCTATTTTTAAGATGCTTTCGATAATAAGAAGAACCCATAGCTTCTATCTATGGCAGGGATGGGCAACTTTGATAGGGGTTGGGGCCACAAAAAAATCTCAACTCATCGTGAGGGGCTGCAGTGGCTTGCAGGTCTGCGTACCCACATCCATACCCAGACATGGTCAGAGCTTGCCTTAGCCTTTTGGGGGCTCTAAGTGAAATGTTGTTGGGCCCCCCACCCCACTTTGCGAGCATAAAATGTCTTTGGGGGAAGGGGGCAGTGAAAAACTTGTACACAAAACTATAGACACACACACTGGTTGTACCCTTGCTGTTTCCTTGACCCCGTGTGTGAGGTCAGGTGTGTGTGTTTGTTCAGTAATGTATCATCACGGATGTGATTTGCTCACCTAATGAAACCATTTGTGAGGTGATAACATCCCGGTGTAGGACTATGGGTCCTGATCAGTTATTTACTATATTGGGAATAGGGTGCCATTTGGGACGCAATCATGATCTCTGCATCTGGCCTCTATCCTCTAAACTAGAGCAGCCCTGCTTTCAAATACTATTTGGATAATTGAAAATAGAATTGTTTGAGAACGGTAATCCCTACCCAAACTGTCTCTCCAGGTCGGCAAAAAGCAAAACCTTAAAAGTATTTGAAAGATTTAAAATGCTATTTGAACCCTGGTCTGCACTAGAGCACTGTATAATGCTGGAGGTTCATCTGAATGGTGTTTTGACACCACATTAATTAGACAATCTGATTTGAGAGATGGTGAAGAGCCACTTTCTCCTACTTACCTTATACACTTTTCACACTATCATGCCAACCAAAACTGGAGTGTGCTGGCTCAGATATTTTCACATTTTCCTTTCCAGGAACTATGGTGGATCGTAACCAGGTCAGTGCAGTAAAGCTTGGCTCAGTAGTGTGAAAAGGGTACTGGAGGATAAACCAGTCCTAACACACTACACCCCTTACCTCTACCCAAGCACTACGAGTCATCGCTAAATAGAAAACTGTCCTGTCCCGAATCACAGGATTTAAACCAACAGTGATGATATTGAAGAAAGATTATTAGAGGTGTTTAAAAGTTATGACACTAAAATCTTGAGGGGTAACTTTATCTATGTCTTCATTTTCTTGATCTCAGTATTCGTCATGCACACTTCCTGTGCTAATCTGTAGGATTGTGACCATAGAAATTGAATTATATTTCTACATGTGTAACCAGCAGTATTCTATTCATGGAAAACACTAAGGAACATCTGAGCACCGCTGTCTGTGGGATTCTCTTAATAATCAATACTTCATAAATGCTTTGTTTGAAATCGATGCATTTTATAATTCACTTAAATGCATTATAACCTATCCAACTATGCTGTATTTTAATCCAGTAGTATTCACCTCATGCGACATCTTAAATGTGTGATTTTATTATTTGTCAGTGATTTTTCAAAGCTGTTATTGAAATTTTGTTCTACTTTTTGATATGGGTCTGAAATTAACTCGACCGAACTGAAAAATAGTTTGTTTTTGCATCTGGTGTTTATGATCATAGGTTTCAGCTCACCCTTGATTATAATATGCTGACTTTGTGTGATTGTCTTCGTGTGTGTGTGTGCATTCACAGAGACAGGACTGTCACTGTAATGCAGGCAAGTATTATCTCTAGTAGACAACGGGAAATAGTTTTGCAAAGACCATTTCACATTTATTTTTGGTTATTGATGATAATCATGGTGTATCTAGATACTTAACATTTGATATATTTATAATGTTAAAGATAGATTTAAGTACAGAGTAATGCACCTGTAGAATGATGACTCGAACGCCTATCCATCCCTCCGTTGTGGATCAAACTCCAGGAACCACTCAGTGCTAGCCTGATCCCGGATCTGTGTTTTTTACGCAGCTCCTCTGGCGTTTTGTCATGTTTCCCATAGAAGTTGGCTACATAGGGCCGTATTTAGTTTCTCAGAGTAGAAGTGCTGATTTAGGATCAGGTCATCCCTATTCATTGTTATTATTATCAAAAAGGGGGAAATTATCTTAGATCAGCACTCCTATTCTGAGAATGGTGGCCATTCAGATCTGGGACCAGTCTAGTTCAGAATGTCTATCCCTTTTTAGTATACACAGTACACACCTTGTGTAGATTTGCGCCGTTAACTGGGAAGTAGAACTAATGAATGTAAAGTTGCTGTATTATTAAAAATCACTTTCTTTAGATCTGTTTTTGTATGAATTATTCAAGTGGATTAAATACCAGATTGATAGAAGTAGAGGCGGGTTATTTGATTTATTCAGCACTGTTTAAAGAGCTGCTGTAGAAATTATAGGAATGTATGGTGATGCCAAGAGGTCAGACTACAGAGATTGTGGGGTCAGAGTTGATTGACACTAAAATATAGATAAGATAACGGAACTTGAGTGAGATTGAAACCTTTTTCATTGTATGATAATGTCCTCCTTTAAAATATCTGACAGGGGTATTAAAACATTTGGCACATTAATTTGAATCTCAAAGCAAGGTGGAGCCATTAAACTTAAATTACTTTTCTTGAACTAAGGCCAATCTCCTCAGACTTGGCGGCAGCATCAAGCGTAGTCAACAGCCACTCCCTTAGGGGGAAGAGTATGAGGTATGCACTAATTTCTATGCCATGTCATATGTAAGTGGTCAACTCAACACAGAAGTGTACAAACATTCCATGCCATGTGCTTTCCATGACATAGACTGACCCGGTGAATCCAAGTGAAAGCTATGATTCCTTATTGATGTCACTTTTTAAATCCACATTAATCAGTGTAGATGAAGTGGAGTAGATGGGTTAAAGAAGGATTTTTAAGCCTTGAGACAATTGAGGAACACTTTCGACACCTTGTAGAGTCTATGCAATGGCAAATTGAGGGCAAAAGCGGGGGTAAGTGCAACTCAAAAAAATGTATTTGTCACATGCACCGAATACACCTTACAGTGAAATGCTTACTTACAAGGCCTTAACTGACAATGCAGTTCAAGAAATAGTTTAAAATATTTACATAAATAAATGAAAGTAAAACAATAAAATAATATATACAGGGGGTACAGGTTAGTCAAGGTAATTTGTATATGGGGTAAAGTGACTGCATAGATAATAAATGGCGAGTGGCAGCAGTATAAAAACAAAGGGGCGGTGTCAATGTAAGTAGTCCTGGTGGCCATCTGATTAATTGTTCAGCAATCTTATGTCTTGGGGGTAGAAGCTGTTAAGGAGCCTTTTGGACCTAGACTTGGCGTTCCTTTAACAATTTTGGTCCTTCCTCTGACATCGCCTAGTATATAGGTTCTGGTTTGCATGACGCTTGGCCCCAGTAATGTACTGGGCCGAACGCACTACCCTCTGTAGCGCCGGTCGGATGGTGAGCAGTTGCTATACCAGGTGGTGATGCAACCAACCGGTCAGGATGCTCTCGATGGTGCAGCTGTATAACTTTTTGAGAATCTGGGGACCCATGCAAAATCTTTTCAGTCTCCTGGGGGGTAATATGTGTTGTAGTGCCCTCTTCACAACGGTCTTGGTGTGTTTGGACCATGATAGTTTATTGGTGATGTGGACACCAAGGAACTTAACTCTCGACCCGCTCCAATTCAGGCCCGTCGATGTGAATGGGTGCATGTTCGGCCCTCCTTTTCCTGTAGTCCACAATCAGCTCCTTTGTCTTGATCACGTTGAGGGAGAGGTTGTTGTCCTGGCACCACACTGCCAGGTCTCTGAGCTCCCTGTAGGCCGTCTCATCGTTGTCGGTGATCAGGCCTACCATTGTTGGAGTCGTGCTTGGCCACGCAGTCTTGGGTGTACAGGAGGGGACAAAGCACGCACCCCTGAGGGGCCCCCATGTTGAGGATGAACGTGGCAGATCTGTTGTTGCCTACCCTTACCACCTTACCGGCCCGTCAGAAAGTCCAGGATCCAGTTTCAGAGGGATGTAGTCCCAGGGTCCTTAGCTTAGTGATGAGCTTTGTGGGCACTATGGTGTTGAACACTGAGCTGTAGTCAATGAACAGCATTCTCACATAGGTGTTCCTTTTGTCTAGGAGGGAAAGACACTTGCCAGTTGGTCAGCGCACACGTCCTGGTATTCCGTCTGGCCCTGTTGCCTTGTGAATGTTGACCTGTTTAAAGGTCTTGTTCACATCGGCAATGGAGAGTGATCACACAGTCGTTATTGAACAGCTGGTGCTCTCATGCATGCTTCAGTGTTGCTTGCCTCAAAGAGAGTATAAAAGGCATTTAGCTCATCTGGTAGGCTTGCGTCACTGGGCAACTCATGGTTGGGTTTCCGTTTGTAGTCTAATAGTTGGCAAGCCCTGCCACATCTGTCGAGCGTCAGAGCCGGTGTAGTAGGATTCAATCTTAGTCCTGTAACTCAATATTAGGAAGGTGTTTTTAATGTTTTGTGTACTCTGTGTCTACCAGTGTCTTTGTTAAACTTGCTTCAAAACACTCACAGGGTGACACCTTGTGGAGAAATCACAAACTGCTAATTTCAATGGGAAATCTATTTGCTAAAATACCGATGGTATTTTTTTGGGTTGCATGTTTCCAGTTCCGCTTCCGGGTAAGTTTAAGTTGTCGCCTCGTTCACGCATGTTGATGAAACAGTCGAATTTTATCCCCTCAACTGATACATTTCAATTGCTACAGTTTAATGTAATAACTTATGATACAGACATATTCATATAGTTAAATCTCAAGTTGTGGATCTACTATATAAGGTGAGTATAACGTTTGATTGTGAAGTTCTGAAAGAATGAATGATTGGTGATGAACGGATGAGACTCAAAAGCGTTACGTTAGCTAGTTAACATTAGCTAACCTGTCCCTCAGGCTAGTATCCTATCGAGCTGGTTTTCTAGCTATATGTGAATGTGTTTTAGCTAGATAAGGTTGGTTAGATTTGCTTTGCTAGTTAACTAGAAACCCATCATTCAGAATAAGCTGGCAGTCACTGGCAGCTGTTTGCTACTGCAAGCTAACGTTAGCCTGCTACTTATACAGTACAAAGGTTTTCTTCCAACGTATACATCTGTTCACCTACTTAGTTCTCTGCCCATTATCATTTGCTATATAATGATCTACATTAGGAGGGACTGGTGCACTTCACATTACGATCTGCATTACGCCTGCTTGGCAAAGTGTGATAACATACAGGCAGAATGAGAATGCAATGACTACTATCCTCTGCTGCTTACTCACATACTTGAAATCATCTTGACCACCGAGTGCAGGATGCCATCGATCAGCTGTAGATTCTACCAGCACAGGTTTCCAGAGGTGGACGATGTGGTGATGGTCAACGTGCGCTCCATCGCAGAGATGGGAGCCTACGTAAGTCTACTGGAGTACAACAACATTGAAGGCATGATCCTCCTTAGCGAGTTGTCTCGCAGACGTATCCGCTCCATCAACAAACTCATCAGGATCGGACGCAACGAGTGTGTGGTCGTCATCCGAGTGGATAAGGAGAAAGGTGAGAGGTTGACATGTAGCCTGGTCCCATATTTTTTGTGTTGCCTTGCCAACTCTTGTCACAGATAACCATAGGATTTGGCAAGACAGAAATAGATCTGGGACTAAGCTAGTTGTCCTGTTCTCATTGTGATAGGAATATACTATACTTTACCGGTTCATTTCCCTGCTCTCTCTCTCTCTAGGTTACATTGATCTGTCCAAGAGAAGAGTTTCACCCGAGGAGGCAATCAAGTGCGAAGACAAATTCACCAAATCCAAAACGGTAGGTTATCTAAATCCTCGCATTATAAAGACTTAAAGTGCCAAAAGTCCTTGTTTTTACATGTCCCTTCCATGTACCCTCTGACTTCTAGGAAGATTTTAACCCACTTAAGCAAAGCCTTTCTCCAAGATTTTACCATCATTGTAAAGCCTTAGTTATTTGGTTGCTTTGATGGTTATTTCTGAACTTGATTATTTATTAGTGAGTAATTTACTGTCCCTCATTTATGGTCAACCCTGTTACGTGAACTGAACTATATTTATTATGGTGAAACTATTCCTTTTTAAATATATATTTTTTAAGATGCATTGAACATCTAATAGTCAAATCATAGTGTAAAAGCAGGTGAGCTAGTTCTGCTCTTTTTGGCAATTTTCTGGTGTTTTGTGGTGGGAAACTGAGTGGGTCGAGCATAACATGTCATTCATTACCTGTAGATAGAAAGGCTAGAATTGTTTAGTTTTTTAAAACGTTTTTGTGAAGCTTTCATTCAATTGCCGCTCCCTTTTGCACACGACGAGCTCCCATGTCACAGGGGGATTTATGCATGATTTAAGATTAAATCGTCAATCCTGTTACTTTATTTGGCACTTACGTTTACATTTGAGTAATTTGGCAGATGCTCTTATCCAGAGCATTCTTCTTAAAATACCTAGATGAGACACAACCACATATCACGCATGTAAGTACATTCTTCCTCAAATTTACTGTAGTCATTTTTATTTATTTAACCTCTTGATTGCTATTTATGACAATGTTCAAATTTGGTGAAATAAATGTTGTTTTTTTATATATATATATTTTTTTTACCAAAAAACACTTCTCAAACGTCGCAGAGTTGGTGGAACAACCCTAGTACAATATACTCTTTTGCCTTGGGCTGACAATGTAGAAGGGCTGGTTATGTTAAGTTTTGGTACTCTTAGATGTGTTGTCAACTGATATATTCAGATATAATTTCTGGAGGGGAACCTAGACTTGTGTGTCTTCTGTCATGACAGGTGTACAGCATATTGAGGCATGTGGCTGAGGTTCTGGAGTACACCAAAGATGAGCAGCTGGAGAGCCTGTTCACCCGCACCGCCTGGGTGTTTGATGAGAAGTACAAGCGGCCTGGATACGGAGCCTATGATGTCTTCAAACAGGCTGTGGCGTAAGTACTGACAACCTGGTCAGGGTTGGTGGACGGGATTCTCTTGTTTAGACATTTATCCACAAAAATATGATTTTCCATTCTTAGTTTCAAACAGACTTATGGAACTAGAAATGGAAGAAAAATATTCCATAGATTAGTCTCCTGGTTAGATACAAATCTGCCCAAGCGAGACTAGATGCAAATCTGTTTCTGTTGCATCAATAGACATATTATTTAGCTATTGCCCTGGACCTCCCAGGATTGAATGTGTTAATGACTGGTGTTTTGGCCCACAGGGACCCAGCAGTTTTAGATTGTCTGGACCTGACAGAGGAGGAGAAGGCTGTCCTCATTGACAACATCAACAGAAGACTGACCCCACAAGCTGTCAAAATCAGGGCAGGTATGTACACCTAACACTTACCTGGGTACATGTACATCATATACACAGCAGTGTCTTGGTGAATCTTGATATAGCATTATACTGTGTTAGCAGTGGCGGATTTAGGGAGAGGTGACATGGGCAGCCCAGGCTGACACGGCACGGGGCGCCCACACCATTTTTAAAATAATAATAATAATAATTTGGAATGGTGACATTTGTGCGATGGGTTATCTATCGCTCATTTGCACATTACATTTACATTTAAGTCATTTAGCAGACGCTCTTATCCAGAGCGACTTACAAATTGGTGCGTTCACCTTAAGACATCCAGTGGAACAGCCACTTTACAATAGTGCATCTAAATCTTTTAGGGGGGCGCATCATATCACATCAATGATATCATGTCACCGTGTGGGACTGTGGGTCAATTAACCTTGTCGGAGTGGGCGCCTGATTCTAGTTTATGAGCTAGGCATGCTACTGCCTGGGAAGGTCTCCAACTCAGAAGTACGAGATGAGGAGGGGCGGGGGTAGGTTGACCTCAGGTCTCCCCACTGGAAGCCCGAGGTAGGGGGAGCGGGGGAATCTGTCAAATAGCACACCTCTAACTTTTTACAGTACTAATGCAATTAGTTGTGCAATTTAGTTTGTGTTTCTTGTTTGACGTGTAATAAGCAGGTTCTCTTCTTTATAAGTGTGTTATTCTATTTGTGTGTGTGTGTAATATAGGATTTGTGCAATTTAGTTTTATTTGTGTTTTTTTTGTTAGTAATAGTGTAATAATTCAATAATTTTTTTCTTTGTATTTATATACACTTTGTTTCTATTTGTCTTTGTTATTACTTTTTGATATTTATTAGTCTTACTTTTGTATATTTATATAGTTTAAAATGTTATGATTATTTGTGTTGTTCCAAATGTCTGAAGGGGGGTTCGCCCAGGGAGCCATACAAGCTAGAACTGCCACTGTGTGTTAGAATAATATTTTTGGGAACCCACTTAAGCCAACTCCCATGTCTCCCTCAGACATTGAGGTGGCCTGTTACGGGTATGAGGGGATTGATGCTGTCAAAGAAGCGTTGAGGGCGGGGCTGGGCTGCTCCACAGACGCCATGCCAATCAAGGTAAATAAAACAACAAACACCCCTCAATAGTCCGTTTTTTTTACGGACCCAGATTAAACAGTATAATCCTAGACCATTGGTATTCAGACTTTTTCAGCAGGGAACCCTTTTTTTCCCCCCAATAATTTATTTCCTTAAATGGTTTTATATACACTACCATTCAAAAGTTTGGGGTCACTTAGAAATGTCCTTGTTTTTTAAAGAAAATCAGGTTTTGTCCATTTAAATAATATCAAATTGATCGGAAATACAGTGTAGACATTGTTAATGTTGTAAAATTACTATTGTAGCTGAAAATGGCAGATCTTTTATGGAATATCTACATAGGCGTACAGAGGCCCAAGGCTAATTGATCATTAGAAAACCCTTTTGCAATTATGTTAGCATAGCTGAAAACTGATTTAAAGAAGCAATAAAACTGGCCTTCTTTAGACTAGTTGAGTATCTGGAGCATCAGCATTTGTGGGTTTGATTACAGGCTCAAACTGGCCAGAAACAAATAACTTTCTTCTGAAACCCGTCCATCTATTCTTGTTCTGAGCAATGAAGACTATTCCATGCGAGAAATTGCCAAGAAACTGAAGATCTTGTACAACGCTGTGTGCTACTCCCTTCACAGAACAGCGCAAACTGGCCCTAGCCAGAATGGAAAGAGGAGTGGGAGGCACAACTGAGCAAGAGGGCAAGTACATTAGTGTCCTAGTTTGAGAAACAGAAGCCTCACAAGTCCTCAACTGGCAGCTTCAATAAATAGTACCCGCAAAACACCAGTTTCAACGTCAACAGTGAAGAGGCAACTCCGGGATGCTGGCCTTCTAGGCAGAGTTGCAAAGAAAAGGCCATATCTCAGACTGGCCAGTAAAAAGAAAATATTAAGATGGGCAAAATTACAGACACTGAACAGAGGAAGATTGGAAAAAAGTGTTATGGACAGACTAATCTAAGTTTGAGGTGTTCGGATCACAAAGAAGAACATTCATGAGACGCAGAAAAAATGAAAAGATGCTGGAGGAGTGCTTAACGCCATCTGTCAAGCATGGTGGAGGCAATGTGATGGTCTGGGGGTGCTTTGGTGGTGGTAAAGTGGGAGATTTGTTCAGGGTAAAAATAATCTTGAAGAAGGAAGGCTATCACTCCATTTTGCAACGCCTTGCCATACCCTGTGGACGGTGCTTAATTAGAACCAATTTCCTCCTACAACAGGACAATGACCCAAAGCACAGCTCCAAACTATGCAAAAACTATTTGGGGGAAGAAGCAGTCAGCTGGTATTCTGTCTAATGGAGTGACCAGCACAGTCACCGGATCTCAACCCTATTGAGCTGTTGTGGGAGCAGCCTGACCGTATGGTATGTAACAAGTGCCCATCAAGCCAATCCAACTTGTGGGAGGTGCTTCAGGAAGCACGGGGTGAAATCTCTTCAGATAACCGCAACAAATTGACAACTAGAATGCCAAAGGTCTGCAAGGCTGTAATTGCTGCAAATGGAGGATTCTTTGACGAAAGCAAAGTTTGAAGGACATTATTTTTTCAATTAAAAATCATTATTTATAACCTTGTCAACGTCTTGACTATATTTCCTATTCATTTTTCAACTAATTTCATGTATGTTTTCATGGAAAACAAGGATATTTCTAATCCTAGTAAAAATTCCCTTTCTTGGGCCAGTTAGGATGACCACTTTATTTTAAGAATGTGAAATGTCAGAATAATGGTAGAGTGATTTATTTCAGCTTTTATTTATTTCATCACATTCCCAGTGGGTCAGAAGTTTTTATAAGCACTCAATTAATATTTGGTAGCATTGCCTTTAAATTGTTGGGTCTAACATTTTGGAAAGCCTTCCATAAGCTTCCCACAATAAGTTGGGTGAATTTTGGCCCATTCCTCCTGGCAGAGCTGGTGGAACTGCTTCAGGTTTTGTAGGCCTCCTTGCTCGCACATGCTTTTTCAGTTTTGCCCACAAATTTTCTATAGGATTGAGGTCAGGGCTTTGTGATGGCACATCCAATACCTTGACTTTGTTGTCCTTAAGCCATTTTGCCACAACTTTGAAAGTATGCTTGGGGTCATTGTCCATTTGGAAGACCCATTTGTGACCAAGCTTTAACTTGTCTTGAGATGTTGCTTCAATATATCCACATAATTTTCCTGCCTCATGATGCCATCTATTTTGTGAAGTGCACCAGTCCCTCCTGCAGCAAAGCACCCCACAACATGATGCTGCCACCCCGTGCTTCATGGTTGGGATGGTGTTTTTCGGCTTGCAAGCCTCCCCTTTTTCCTCCAAATATAATGGTCATTATGTAAACTTCTGACCCACTGGAATTGCGATACAGTGAAATAATCTGTCTGTAAACAATTGATGGGAAAATTACTTGTCATGCACAAAGTAGATGTCCTAACCGACTTGCCAAAATGATAGTTCAACAAGAAATTTGTGGAGTGGTTGAAAAATGAGTTTTAATGAATCCAACCTAAGTGTATGTAAACTTCCGACTTCAACTGTTCATACATACATACAGCTCAGGACAAAAATGAAGAGACCACTGCAATGATCAGTTTCTCTGGTTTTACTATTTATAGGTCTATGGCAACTGGTCAAAATAACAAACAATATGCAGTGTTGTCAGACCTCGAATAATGCAAAGAATATAAGTTAATATTCATTTTTAAACAACTCAATACAAATGTTTTAATTTAGGAAGAGTTCAGAAATAAATATTTGGTGGAATAACCCTGATTTTCAATCACAGCTTTCATGCGTCTTGGCTTGCTCTCCACCAGTCTTTCACATTGATGTTGGGTGACATTATGCCCCTCCTGGCGCAAAAATTCAAGCAGCTCAGCTTTGTTTGATGGCTTGTGACTATCCATATTCCTGTTGATCACATTCCAGAGGTTTTCAGTTGTCATTTTCTGAAAAGAAATGCTCTAGTTGACAATATTTTTATTTGGAAATTGGGAGGAATGTTGTCAGTAATTTATAGAATAAAACAAAAATGTTAATTTTACCCAAACACATACCCATAAATAGTAAAGCCAGAGAAACTGATCGTTTTGCAGTGGTCATTTTGCAGTATTCAGAGCCCTTGACTTTTTCCAAATTTTGATACTTTACAGCCTTATTCTAAAATGGATTAAATTGTTTTTCCCCCCTCATGTATCTACACACAATACCCAAAAATGGAAAAGCAACAACAGGTTTTTAGACATTTTAGCAAATGTGTATTTAAAAAAATATATTAAAAAAATATCACATTTACATAAGTATTCAGAACCTGTACTCCTCCATGCTTCACGGTGGAATCCACACATGTGGAGATCATCCGTTCACCTACTCTGCGTCTTACAAAGACACTGCGGTTGGAACCAAAAATCTTGAATTTGGACTCATTAGACCAAAGCACAGATTTCCACCAGTCTAATGTCCATTGCTTGTGTTTCTTGGCCCAAACAAGTCTCTTGTTCTTATTGATGTCCTTTAGTAGTGGATTCTTTGCAGCAATTCGACCATGAAGGCCTGATTCACAGTCTCCTCTGAACAGTTGAATGTTGAGATGTGTCTGTTACTTGAGCATTTATTTGGGCTTTCAATTCCTGAGGCTGGAAACTCTAATAAACGTATCCTCTGCAGCAGAGGTAACTCTGGAAGAAGCAGTCAGCTGGTATTCTGTCTAATGGAGTGACCAGCACAGTCACCGGATCTCAACCCTATTGAGCTGTTGTGGGAGCAGCCTGACCGTATGGTATGTAACAAGTGCCCATCAAGCCAATCCAACTTGTGGGAGGTGCTTCAGGAAGCACGGGGTGAAATCTCTTCAGATAACCGCAACAAATTGACAACTAGAATGCCAAAGGTCTGCAAGGCTGTAATTGCTGCAAATGGAGGATTCTTTGACGAAAGCAAAGTTTGAAGGACATTATTTTTTCAATTAAAAATCATTATTTATAACCTTGTCAACGTCTTGACTATATTTCCTATTCATTTTTCAACTAATTTCATGTATGTTTTCATGGAAAACAAGGATATTTCTAATCCTAGTAAAAATTCCCTTTCTTGGGCCAGTTAGGATGACCACTTTATTTTAAGAATGTGAAATGTCAGAATAATGGTAGAGTGATTTATTTCAGCTTTTATTTATTTCATCACATTCCCAGTGGGTCAGAAGTTTTTATAAGCACTCAATTAATATTTGGTAGCATTGCCTTTAAATTGTTGGGTCTAACATTTTGGAAAGCCTTCCATAAGCTTCCCACAATAAGTTGGGTGAATTTTGGCCCATTCCTCCTGGCAGAGCTGGTGGAACTGCTTCAGGTTTTGTAGGCCTCCTTGCTCGCACATGCTTTTTCAGTTTTGCCCACAAATTTTCTATAGGATTGAGGTCAGGGCTTTGTGATGGCACATCCAATACCTTGACTTTGTTGTCCTTAAGCCATTTTGCCACAACTTTGAAAGTATGCTTGGGGTCATTGTCCATTTGGAAGACCCATTTGTGACCAAGCTTTAACTTGTCTTGAGATGTTGCTTCAATATATCCACATAATTTTCCTGCCTCATGATGCCATCTATTTTGTGAAGTGCACCAGTCCCTCCTGCAGCAAAGCACCCCCACAACATGATGCTGCCACCCCCGTGCTTCATGGTTGGGATGGTGTTTTTCGGCTTGCAAGCCTCCCCCTTTTTCCTCCAAATATAATGGTCATTATGTAAACTTCTGACCCACTGGAATTGCGATACAGTGAAATAATCTGTCTGTAAACAATTGATGGGAAAATTACTTGTCATGCACAAAGTAGATGTCCTAACCGACTTGCCAAAATGATAGTTCAACAAGAAATTTGTGGAGTGGTTGAAAAATGAGTTTTAATGAATCCAACCTAAGTGTATGTAAACTTCCGACTTCAACTGTTCATACATACATACAGCTCAGGACAAAAATGAAGAGACCACTGCAATGATCAGTTTCTCTGGTTTTACTATTTATAGGTCTATGGCAACTGGTCAAAATAACAAACAATATGCAGTGTTGTCAGACCTCGAATAATGCAAAGAATATAAGTTAATATTCATTTTTAAACAACTCAATACAAATGTTTTAATTTAGGAAGAGTTCAGAAATAAATATTTGGTGGAATAACCCTGATTTTCAATCACAGCTTTCATGCGTCTTGGCTTGCTCTCCACCAGTCTTTCACATTGATGTTGGGTGACATTATGCCCCTCCTGGCGCAAAAATTCAAGCAGCTCAGCTTTGTTTGATGGCTTGTGACTATCCATATTCCTGTTGATCACATTCCAGAGGTTTTCAGTTGTCATTTTCTGAAAAGAAATGCTCTAGTTGACAATATTTTTATTTGGAAATTGGGAGGAATGTTGTCAGTAATTTATAGAATAAAACAAAATGTTAATTTTACCCAAACACATACCCATAAATAGTAAAGCCAGAGAAACTGATCGTTTTGCAGTGGTCATTTTGCAGTATTCAGAGCCCTTGACTTTTTCCAAATTTTGATACTTTACAGCCTTATTCTAAAATGGATTAAATTGTTTTTCCCCTCATGTATCTACACACAATACCCAAAAATGGAAAAGCAACAACAGGTTTTTAGACATTTTAGCAAATGTGTATTTAAAAATATATTAAAAAATATCACATTTACATAAGTATTCAGAACCTGTACTCCTCCATGCTTCACGGTGGAATCCACACATGTGGAGATCATCCGTTCACCTACTCTGCGTCTTACAAAGACACTGCGGTTGGAACCAAAAATCTTGAATTTGGACTCATTAGACCAAAGCACAGATTTCCACCAGTCTAATGTCCATTGCTTGTGTTTCTTGGCCCAAACAAGTCTCTTGTTCTTATTGATGTCCTTTAGTAGTGGATTCTTTGCAGCAATTCGACCATGAAGGCCTGATTCACAGTCTCCTCTGAACAGTTGAATGTTGAGATGTGTCTGTTACTTGAGCATTTATTTGGGCTTTCAATTCCTGAGGCTGGAAACTCTAATAAACGTATCCTCTGCAGCAGAGGTAACTCTGGAACTTACTTTCCTGTGGCGGTCCTCATGAGAGCCAGTTTCATCATAGCGCTTGATGATTTTTGCGACTGCACTTAAAGAAACTTTTTCAACGTTCTTGAAATGTTCCATATTGACTGAAATTCATGTCTTAAAGTAATGATGGACTGTCGTTTAACTTTGCCTATTTGAGCTGTTCATGCCATAATATGGCTGTCTTCCACCCCTACTTTGTCACAACACATCAAGGAAAGAAATTCCACAAATTAACTTTTAACAAGACACACCTGTTAACTGAAATGCATTCCAGGTGACTACCTCATGAAGCTGGTTGAGAGAGTGTCAATGGTGTGCAAAGCTGTCATCAAGGCAAAGGATGGCTACTTTGAAGAGTCTCAAATATAAAAAATATATTTTTTGGTTAGATGATTCCACATTGGTTATTTCATAGTGTGATGTCTTCACTATTATTCTACAATAAAGAATAAAGAAAAACCCTTGAAATGAGTAGGTGTGTCCAAACTCTTGACTGGTACTGTATACACATTAAAAATATATATTAAAAAAGACAAAAGCATCCACTGAAAGTGACTTTTAGTCCAAGATCTGTGTCAGGGAAAAGGCTGTATGTAATCACAACATTTTGGGTCCCTGACAGATTAATCTGATAGCGCCGCCGCGCTACGTCATGACCACCACCACACTGGAGCGCACAGAAGGTCTCTCTGTCCTCAACCAGGCCATGGCTGCCATCAAAGAGAAGATTGAGGAGAAGCGAGGCGTGTTTAACATCCAGATGGAGGTCAGTACAATTACCTTATTGTCATAAGTTACATAAAATCATGTTTGCTGTATTTTAATACACTATAGAAAGAGGGGGACAATGGAAAGTCCAAGGTGGGGTGGTTAGAAGTTTCATGTAAATAAAAAATATTTAAAAATCTTGCATTAAAACAGTATTATAAACAGCAACAATGTTCAGGACATTGCACCTTCAATGTCCATGTGTTAATGTCTTATGTTTTCCTCCCCTCCAGGCGAAGGTTGTGACAGACATAGATGAGACAGAGCTGGCCCGTCAGCTGGAGCAACTGGAGAGAGAGAACGCTGAGGTGGACGGAGATGACGAAGATGGAGAGATGGAGGCCAAGGCAGAGGACTAAACTAGATGAAGAACTGAGGGATTGGATATGACGACGAGACCAATTATACATATGCAGTCCAGAGCATGTATTCATAAAGCATCTGAGTAGGAGTGCTGGTCTAGGTTCAGACCACCCCACCCCATATGTAATCTTATGCATAATGATCTAAAAGGCGAAACTTATCCTAGATCAGAACTCCTATTTTGAGATATTTCATGAATACAGGCCCTGTCTGATGAGATGACGAACTTCGTGTCAAATCAAGCATTCTAGAACGTCTCTCCAACTGAACCCTTTGGATCAGTAGCAGGGACCCTCTCAGGGAGACGGATAGAGAGATGGCTACAGGCACTGACTGTCATACTGCCAAACACAGGGCTGGGAAAGGCCTCTGTGATTATACCAATGGACACAATAACAACTGAAAATGATCACTGAACCCTAGCTGTTTGAATTGCATCAGAACGGGTGGGTTGGGGTAGGATTAGCCTATTTGTGCTGTAGCCAACTTCTCTCTGTGTGGCTACAGCACATATAATACAAAATGGGACAAGGCTTGGGTTGGTGGTAGCCTGGTCCCGTGCTGAATGTTCTTTAACCAACTCTTTGTGACACATACAGTATAGGACCAGGCTAGAGTGAGTAGGGGTTTTGATAGATTCTGAGAATATAATAAGATGAGTGTTTTATATATAGCAAGGACATATTTTAGGAATGAGCACTTTTGAAAGTGGCCTTGACTTTCTCCCCAACTCCATGAAAGGACGATAGCTTTCTTGTCGTTTTCCAGCTCAATATGGTTCAAGTGAAATGTCGGAAGGGAGAGTATAATGCTCACCTAACCAACTCACACAGATCTTTATAACTTAGGGTGCATTCTGGATGTATTTCTATTTTGACAGGACTACATTCTTAACATTACATTAAACAAATAAAAAAGTACCTTTGTGTTGTCAGGTTAGAAGTGATTGAAAGTGAAGCATGCACTTAAATTAAATGTGGGATGCAGTTATAGCAGAAACTGTTTCAGAAAGGTCCATGTGAGTACTCTAGCCTTTATCAAAGATTTTAAATAAGATGTTTTATTGTTGTCACATACACAGGATATGTACAGTGAAATGTGTTGCTTTATATGGTCTGCCATAGCAGTATCAGCACACCTGGAGCAAATTAAGGTTAAGTGCCTTGCTCAAGGGCAAATCAACCTTTGCGGCTGGGTTACTAGTCAAACACTAACAGCTAGGCTACCTTCCACCCATTCACAAAATAAGCAAATTAATCATAGTCGGCAGGACAAGCACGAGATAGTGAGATCCTATTGGCGCGTTCTTGCATATATTTGTGGTTTTCCGTTATGGAACGCCTACTCTGAAATGCGCATCTAAACAACGCACTTTTTATAAACTTTGGTAAAAGGTAAAGTCTACATAACTTAATCTACTCTGTTCGTAACATATTCTAGTTCGGGGAACAGAAAATTGTATTGAGATCAAATGTTTCATCGATGAGTAAATTGGCACTGCCGGTCCCAGAGTTTCCTGTAGAAACGGCAGGGGAAACATCTGGCTCTATTTTTGCTAATATCGCTGGTTGTAGTTTGGCTGCACTACAAATCCCAGAATTCAGTGTTAGCAGTTGGTAGCAACCCTGAAGGCTTACTAGTCAATCATCTGTAGTGCAGCAAAATATATATGTTAAAAAGTTGTGAATGTTTTGCTAGTTGACTAAAAAAATTACATAAATTACAGAAGCAACGACTCTGCAAAATGGCTAGCTCTGTAGGGCGACAGACTATGGAGATTAATCGACCTTCAATCAAGGTAAATATCGTTGAACATGTTAAAATAACTGTCGACATTTACTTTTCCTCAGCCAACAAGATGGGTAAGTTAATGAACAGCAAAATCACTATCCTATGTGAATCTACTATAGTAGAAAAGTTTAGGCTACCTATTCTATTGGTCAGCTTGTCGAGAAAGATTGTCTATTCAGTCTGGACATTTGTGGGAAGATAGATCCCAAATGCATACAACCAGTAGGCCTATGCTGCATAAAACAAAAACGTTAAAAAGCAATGAGTCTGATGCAACAGATCAGAACATGTAGCTTAAAGTTGATAAACTATTATTAAGATTATAAGGGCATTATAAGGGCAGTAATGCACACAAGGCAGTAGGCTACGCAGGAATGTTCATTCCATAATGCAATTGGCGGGAAAACACCATTGTCGAGAGGGCACTGCACATTCAAGCGGTTTCATGTGACAGATGAAAATATTCACTAGAAATGTAGAAAGAGATCTAATAGGCTAACTTGAAGCAATGTAAGACATGCCTCGTAATATATATTAAAACGTTCAGGATTTAAACGGTTAAGTATGTTTTCAAAATACATGTTTTGAAAAATGAGCCTCCAAAATGAGCCTGCAAAGTGAAGTGTGACGCGCTGATGAAGCCTGCCTGGGGGAGGTTTTGAACGGTCATCCAACTCCCGCCTGTAAGAGCACTGACTTTACAACATCAACAGAAGACTGACCCCACAAGCTGTCAAAATCAGGGCAGGTATGTACACCTAACACTTACCTGGGTACATGTACATCATATACACAGCAGTGTCTTGGTGAATCTTGATATAGCATTATACTGTGTTAGCAGTGGCGGATTTAGGGAGAGGCGACATGGGCAGCCCAGGCTGACACGGCACGGGGCGCCCACACCATTTTTAAAATAATAATAATAATAATTTGGAATGGTGACATTTGTGCGATGGGTTATCTATCGCTCATTTGCACATTACATTTACATTTAAGTCATTTAGCAGACGCTCTTATCCAGAGCGACTTACAAATTGGTGCGTTCACCTTAAGACATCCAGTGGAACAGCCACTTTACAATAGTGCATCTAAATCTTTTAAGGGGCGCATCATATCACATCAATGATATCATGTCACCGTGTGGGACTGTGGGTCAATTAACCTTGTCGGAGTGGGCGCCCTGATTCTAGTTTATGAGCTAGGCATGCTACTGCCTGGGAAGGTCTCCAACTCAGAAGTACGAGATGAGGAGGGGAGCGGGGGTAGGTTGACCTCAGGTCTCCCCACTGGAAGCCCGAGGTAGGGGGAGCGGGGGAATCTGTCAAATAGCACACCTCTAACTTTTTACAGTACTAATGCAATTAGTTGTGCAATTTAGTTTGTGTTTCTTGTTTGACGTGTAATAAGCAGGTTCTCTTCTTTATAAGTGTGTTATTCTATTTGTGTGTGTGTGTAATATAGGATTTGTGCAATTTAGTTTTATTTGTGTTTTTTTTGTTAGTAATAGTGTAATAATTCAATAATTTTTTTCTTTGTATTTATATACACTTTGTTTCTATTTGTCTTTGTTATTACTTTTTGATATTTATTAGTCTTACTTTTGTATATTTATATAGTTTAAAATGTTATGATTATTTGTGTTGTTCCAAATGTCTGAAGGGGGGTTCGCCCAGGGAGCCATACAAGCTAGAACTGCCACTGTGTGTTAGAATAATATTTTTGGGAACCCACTTAAGCCAACTCCCATGTCTCCCTCAGACATTGAGGTGGCCTGTTAACGGGTATGAGGGGATTGATGCTGTCAAAGAAGCGTTGAGGGCGGGGCTGGGCTGCTCCACAGACGCCATGCCAATCAAGGTAAATAAAACAACAAACACCCCTCAATAGTCCGTTTTTTTTACGGACCCAGATTAAACAGTATAATCCTAGACCATTGGTATTCAGACTTTTTCAGCAGGGAACCCTTTTTTTCCCCCCAATAATTTATTTCCTTAAATGGTTTTATATACACTACCATTCAAAAGTTTGGGGTCACTTAGAAATGTCCTTGTTTTTTAAAGAAAATCAGGTTTTGTCCATTTAAATAATATCAAATTGATCGGAAATACAGTGTAGACATTGTTAATGTTGTAAAATTACTATTGTAGCTGAAAATGGCAGATGTTTTATGGAATATCTACATAGGCGTACAGAGGCCCAAGGCTAATTGATCATTAGAAAACCCTTTTGCAATTATGTTAGCATAGCTGAAAACTGATTTAAAGAAGCAATAAAACTGGCCTTCTTTAGACTAGTTGAGTATCTGGAGCATCAGCATTTGTGGGTTTGATTACAGGCTCAAACTGGCCAGAAACAAATAACTTTCTTCTGAAACCCGTCCATCTATTCTTGTTCTGAGCAATGAAGACTATTCCATGCGAGAAATTGCCAAGAAACTGAAGATCTTGTACAACGCTGTGTGCTACTCCCTTCACAGAACAGCACAAACTGGCCCTAGCCAGAATGGAAAGAGGAGTGGGAGGCACAACTGAGCAAGAGGGCAAGTACATTAGTGTCCTAGTTTGAGAAACAGAAGCCTCACAAGTCCTCAACTGGCAGCTTCAATAAATAGTACCCGCAAAACACCAGTTTCAACGTCAACAGTGAAGAGGCAACTCCGGGATGCTGGCCTTCTAGGCAGAGTTGCAAAGAAAAGGCCATATCTCAGACTGGCCAGTAAAAAGAAAATATTAAGATGGGCAAAATTACAGACACTGAACAGAGGAAGATTGGAAAAAGTGTTATGGACAGACTAATCTAAGTTTGAGGTGTTCGGATCACAAAGAAGAACATTCATGAGACGCAGAAAAAAATGAAAAGATGCTGGAGGAGTGCTTAACGCCATCTGTCAAGCATGGTGGAGGCAATGTGATGGTCTGGGGGTGCTTTGGTGGTGGTAAAGTGGGAGATTTGTTCAGGGTAAAAATAATCTTGAAGAAGGAAGGCTATCACTCCATTTTGCAACGCCTTGCCATACCCTGTGGACGGTGCTTAATTAGAACCAATTTCCTCCTACAACAGGACAATGACCCAAAGCACAGCTCCAAACTATGCAAAAACTATTTGGGGGAAGAAGCAGTCAGCTGGTATTCTGTCTAATGGAGTGACCAGCACAGTCACCGGATCTCAACCCTATTGAGCTGTTGTGGGAGCAGCCTGACCGTATGGTATGTAACAAGTGCCCATCAAGCCAATCCAACTTGTGGGAGGTGCTTCAGGAAGCACGGGGTGAAATCTCTTCAGATAACCGCAACAAATTGACAACTAGAATGCCAAAGGTCTGCAAGGCTGTAATTGCTGCAAATGGAGGATTCTTTGACGAAAGCAAAGTTTGAAGGACATTATTTTTTCAATTAAAAATCATTATTTAATACCTTGTCAACGTCTTGACTATATTTCCTATTCATTTTTCAACTAATTTCATGTATGTTTTCATGGAAAACAAGGATATTTCTAATCCTAGTAAAAATTCCCTTTCTTGGGCCAGTTAGGATGACCACTTTATTTTAAGAATGTGAAATGTCAGAATAATGGTAGAGTGATTTATTTCAGCTTTTATTTATTTCATCACATTCCCAGTGGGTCAGAAGTTTTTATAAGCACTCAATTAATATTTGGTAGCATTGCCTTTAAATTGTTGGGTCTAACATTTTGGAAAGCCTTCCATAAGCTTCCCACAATAAGTTGGGTGAATTTTGGCCCATTCCTCCTGGCAGAGCTGGTGGAACTGCTTCAGGTTTTGTAGGCCTCCTTGCTCGCACATGCTTTTTCAGTTTTGCCCACAAATTTTCTATAGGATTGAGGTCAGGGCTTTGTGATGGCACATCCAATACCTTGACTTTGTTGTCCTTAAGCCATTTTGCCACAACTTTGAAAGTATGCTTGGGGTCATTGTCCATTTGGAAGACCCATTTGTGACCAAGCTTTAACTTGTCTTGAGATGTTGCTTCAATATATCCACATAATTTTCCTGCCTCATGATGCCATCTATTTTGTGAAGTGCACCAGTCCCTCCTGCAGCAAAGCACCCCCACAACATGATGCTGCCACCCCGTGCTTCATGGTTGGGATGGTGTTTTTCGGCTTGCAAGCCTCCCCCTTTTTCCTCCAAATATAATGGTCATTATGTAAACTTCTGACCCACTGGAATTGCGATACAGTGAAATAATCTGTCTGTAAACAATTGATGGGAAAATTACTTGTCATGCACAAAGTAGATGTCCTAACCGACTTGCCAAAATGATAGTTCAACAAGAAATTTGTGGAGTGGTTGAAAAATGAGTTTTAATGAATCCAACCTAAGTGTATGTAAACTTCCGACTTCAACTGTTCATACATACATACAGCTCAGGACAAAAATGAAGAGACCACTGCAATGATCAGTTTCTCTGGTTTTACTATTTATAGGTCTATGGCAACTGGTCAAAATAACAAACAATATGCAGTGTTGTCAGACCTCGAATAATGCAAAGAATATAAGTTAATATTCATTTTTAAACAACTCAATACAAATGTTTTAATTTAGGAAGAGTTCAGAAATAAATATTTGGTGGAATAACCCTGATTTTCAATCACAGCTTTCATGCGTCTTGGCTTGCTCTCCACCAGTCTTTCACATTGATGTTGGGTGACATTATGCCCCTCCTGGCGCAAAAATTCAAGCAGCTCAGCTTTGTTTGATGGCTTGTGACTATCCATATTCCTGTTGATCACATTCCAGAGGTTTTCAGTTGTCATTTTCTGAAAAGAAATGCTCTAGTTGACAATATTTTTATTTGGAAATTGGGAGGAATGTTGTCAGTAATTTATAGAATAAAACAAAAATGTTAATTTTACCCAAACACATACCCATAAATAGTAAAGCCAGAGAAACTGATCGTTTTGCAGTGGTCATTTTGCAGTATTCAGAGCCCTTGACTTTTTCCAAATTTTGATACTTTACAGCCTTATTCTAAAATGGATTAAATTGTTTTTCCCCCCTCATGTATCTACACACAATACCCAAAAATGGAAAAGCAACAACAGGTTTTTAGACATTTTAGCAAATGTGTATTTAAAAAAATATATTAAAAAAATATCACATTTACATAAGTATTCAGAACCTGTACTCCTCCATGCTTCACGGTGGAATCCACACATGTGGAGATCATCCGTTCACCTACTCTGCGTCTTACAAAGACACTGCGGTTGGAACCAAAAATCTTGAATTTGGACTCATTAGACCAAAGCACAGATTTCCACCAGTCTAATGTCCATTGCTTGTGTTTCTTGGCCCAAACAAGTCTCTTGTTCTTATTGATGTCCTTTAGTAGTGGATTCTTTGCAGCAATTCGACCATGAAGGCCTGATTCACAGTCTCCTCTGAACAGTTGAATGTTGAGATGTGTCTGTTACTTGAACTCTGAAGCATTTATTTGGGCTTTCAATTCCTGAGGCTGGAAACTCTAATAAACGTATCCTCTGCAGCAGAGGTAACTCTGGAACTTACTTTCCTGTGGCGGTCCTCATGAGAGCCAGTTTCATCATAGCGCTTGATGATTTTTGCGACTGCACTTAAAGAAACTTTTTCAACGTTCTTGAAATGTTCCATATTGACTGAACTTCATGTCTTAAAGTAATGATGGACTGTCGTTTAACTTTGCCTATTTGAGCTGTTCATGCCATAATATGGCTGTCTTCCACCCCTACTTTGTCACAACACATTAAGGAAAGAAATTCCACAAATTAACTTTTAACAAGACACACCTGTTAACTGAAATGCATTCCAGGTGACTACCTCATGAAGCTGGTTGAGAGAGTGTCAATGGTGTGCAAAGCTGTCATCAAGGCAAAGGATGGCTACTTTGAAGAGTCTCAAATATAAAAAAATATATTTTTTGGTTAGATGATTCCACATTGGTTATTTCATAGTGTGATGTCTTCACTATTATTCTACAATAAAGAATAAAGAAAAACCCTTGAAATGAGTAGGTGTGTCCAAACTCTTGACTGGTACTGTATACACATTAAAAATATATATTAAAAAAGACAAAAGCATCCACTGAAAGTGACTTTTAGTCCAAGATCTGTGTCAGGGAAAAGGCTGTATGTAATCACAACATTTTGGGTCCCTGACAGATTAATCTGATAGCGCCGCCGCGCTACGTCATGACCACCACCACACTGGAGCGCACAGAAGGTCTCTCTGTCCTCAACCAGGCCATGGCTGCCATCAAAGAGAAGATTGAGGAGAAGCGAGGCGTGTTTAACATCCAGATGGAGGTCAGTACAATTACCTTATTGTCATAAGTTACATAAAATCATGTTTGCTGTATTTTAATACACTATAGAAAGAGGGGGACAATGGAAAGTCCAAGGTGGGGTGGTTAGAAGTTTCATGTAAATAAAAAAATATTTAAAAATCTTGCATTAAAACAGTATTATAAACAGCAACAATGTTCAGGACATTGCACCTTCAATGTCCATGTGTTAATGTCTTATGTTTTCCTCCCCTCCAGGCGAAGGTTGTGACAGACATAGATGAGACAGAGCTGGCCCGTCAGCTGGAGCAACTGGAGAGAGAGAACGCTGAGGTGGACGGAGATGACGAAGATGGAGAGATGGAGGCCAAGGCAGAGGACTAAACTAGATGAAGAACTGAGGGATTGGATATGACGACGAGACCAATTATACATATGCAGTCCAGAGCATGTATTCATAAAGCATCTGAGTAGGAGTGCTGGTCTAGGTTCAGACCACCCCACCCCATATGTAATCTTATGCATAATGATCTAAAAGGCGAAACTTATCCTAGATCAGAACTCCTATTTTGAGATATTTCATGAATACAGGCCCTGTCTGATGAGATGACGAACTTCGTGTCAAATCAAGCATTCTAGAACGTCTCTCCAACTGAACCCTTTGGATCAGTAGCAGGGACCCTCTCAGGGAGACGGATAGAGAGATGGCTACAGGCACTGACTGTCATACTGCCAAACACAGGGCTGGGAAAGGCCTCTGTGATTATACCAATGGACACAATAACAACTGAAAATGATCACTGAACCCTAGCTGTTTGAATTGCATCAGAACGGGTGGGTTGGGGTAGGATTAGCCTATTTGTGCTGTAGCCAACTTCTCTCTGTGTGGCTACAGCACATATAATACAAAATGGGACAAGGCTTGGGTTGGTGGTAGCCTGGTCCCGTGCTGAATGTTCTTTAACCAACTCTTTGTGACACATACAGTATAGGACCAGGCTAGAGTGAGTAGGGGTTTTGATAGATTCTGAGAATATAATAAGATGAGTGTTTTATATATAGCAAGGACATATTTTAGGAATGAGCACTTTTGAAAGTGGCCTTGACTTTCTCCCCAACTCCATGAAAGGACGATAGCTTTCTTGTCGTTTTCCAGCTCAATATGGTTCAAGTGAAATGTCGGAAGGGAGAGTATAATGCTCACCTAACCAACTCACACAGATCTTTATAACTTAGGGTGCATTCTGGATGTATTTCTATTTTGACAGGACTACATTCTTAACATTACATTAAACAAATAAAAAAGTACCTTTGTGTTGTCAGGTTAGAAGTGATTGAAAGTGAAGCATGCACTTAAATTAAATGTGGGATGCAGTTATAGCAGAAACTGTTTCAGAAAGGTCCATGTGAGTACTCTAGCCTTTATCAAAGATTTTAAATAAGATGTTTTATTGTTGTCACATACACAGGATATGTACAGTGAAATGTGTTGCTTTATATGGTCTGCCATAGCAGTATCAGCACACCTGGAGCAAATTAAGGTTAAGTGCCTTGCTCAAGGGCAAATCAACCTTTGCGGCTGGGTTACTAGTCAAACACTAACAGCTAGGCTACCTTCCACCCATTCACAAAATAAGCAAATTAATCATAGTCGGCAGGACAAGCACGAGATAGTGAGATCCTATTGGCGCGTTCTTGCATATATTTGTGGTTTTCCGTTATGGAACGCCTACTCTGAAATGCGCATCTAAACAACGCACTTTTTATAAACTTTGGTAAAAGGTAAAGTCTACATAACTTAATCTACTCTGTTCGTAACATATTCTAGTTCGGGGAACAGAAAATTGTATTGAGATCAAATGTTTCATCGATGAGTAAATTGGCACTGCCGGTCCCAGAGTTTCCTGTAGAAACGGCAGGGGAAACATCTGGCTCTATTTTTGCTAATATCGCTGGTTGTAGTTTGGCTGCACTACAAATCCCAGAATTCAGTGTTAGCAGTTGGTAGCAACCCTGAAGGCTTACTAGTCAATCATCTGTAGTGCAGCAAAATATATATGTTAAAAAGTTGTGAATGTTTTGCTAGTTGACTAAAAAAATTACATAAATTACAGAAGCAACGACTCTGCAAAATGGCTAGCTCTGTAGGGCGACAGACTATGGAGATTAATCGACCTTCAATCAAGGTAAATATCGTTGAACATGTTAAAATAACTGTCGACATTTACTTTTCCTCAGCCAACAAGATGGGTAAGTTAATGAACAGCAAAATCACTATCCTATGTGAATCTACTATAGTAGAAAAGTTTAGGCTACCTATTCTATTGGTCAGCTTGTCGAGAAAGATTGTCTATTCCAGTCTGGACATTTGTGGGAAGATAGATCCCAAATGCATACAACCAGTTGGCCTATGCTGCATAAAACAAAAACGTTAAAAAGCAATGAGTCTGATGCAACAGATCAGAACATGTAGCTTAAAGTTGATAAACTATTATTAAGATTATAAGGGCATTATAAGGGCAGTAATGCACACAAGGCAGTAGGCTACGCAGGAATGTTCATTCCATAATGCAATTGGCGGGAAAACACCATTGTCGAGAGGGCACTGCACATTCAAGCGGTTTCATGTGACAGATGAAAATATTCACTAGAAATGTAGAAAGAGATCTAATAGGCTAACTTGAAGCAATGTAAGACATGCCTCGTAATATATATTAAAACGTTCAGGATTTAAACGGTTAAGTATGTTTTCAAAATACATGTTTTGAAAAATGAGCCTCCAAAATGAGCCTGCAAAGTGAAGTGTGACGCGCTGATGAAGCCTGCCTGGGGGGGGGGGAGGTTTTGAACGGTCATCCAACTCCCGCCTGTAAGAGCACTGACTTTACGAGCTGAAGATCACTGACGTCATGAAATGACCTCATATTTTTCTGAGTTCCCAGTTGTCTTGAAAGCGCAGCAGTAGCTCTTGCACAGTCTGACATATTTTCCACTCAATGGCTCTGTATCTGTATGCTGTATGTTTGTGATTTTAAAAAAAGATACATAAGGAAAATAGTGTACACATGCACCAAGTTAATTCCACAAAATTATGCAAATTAAGCATGATCAGTCAAATGTATGTACATAGACTGTTGAATCCATCAATGAATAGGCTAAAAAAGCTAATAGGCAAATTTTGCAATGGGATTTTTTCTTCTGGACAATTGTACGGTGCCAATTTTATTTATTGGCTTTACAATTTTTTTATTTGAAAAAAGCCTGCTACCTGGCAAAAGGAAGCCCTCTGTGTAGGTACAGACTCCCAATGTGTCCTAAACCTAGATTTTGGCTTGTGAAAACGCATTTTGTTCTGTAGCTAACTAATAATGAATGACACAAATTAAATTTCCTAATCTTTTGTATAGGTGACCCAGGTTATATTCATCATAACCATTTTGTTAGTCAGGGTGCAGTTTGGAACCACCATATCAGGTAAGCTGATCACATTGTGTCAAAGAAAGTAGCTAGTTTTGAAAGGACATTCTACTCCAAAATAAGTATAATGAGGGGATAAATCCATGTCTTACCAGGCATGGTGTGTATTTATTTATTTGGACAGTGAAGCTAAAATGTTGAATTTTGCTCTATAGTATACTCCAGCATTTTGGATTCGAGATCACATGTTCCATATGAGGAGACAGTAAATTATGTCACTTTTTTTTTCATGTTTTACTCTTTAGAAATGAAAGCACTTTATGTATTTGGTCCCCTAGGGATGTGCTCCAATACAATACAGCAATGATAGGTTTGTTTGAAACAATTTGGTTTGATTAGAGAACGATTTGTTGCAAAAACACATTCATTTTCCATGAGCTGGGCCTGTCTGAGCTGACTTCTGTGTGTAAATTATGTATGTCTATGGTGTATGTACTATGTAGGCAGCTGTGCAGAGCCACAGGGGAGACTAGGCATCTTACCACCCCACTACTACTATCAAATTAGGGGGAGGGGGGGCAATGTAGCCTCTGTTTTTTTGCCCCCCCACACACACTTTGGTTTTGAAATCACACACTAATTAACTTGTAATTTTTGCAATTTAAGTGTTTGTGCTAGTAATTAATCGATATTTATCATTTACAAATAAGCTATGGCATAGCCAATAAGGCACAACTTTGGATTTCACCCCCCATCTCAAAATTGAATGGTTTTGATCAAATGTAGGTTTTTACAGAGTAATCTTCTGCTTCGGGCCATGCAGTGTGCCTCGCAAAATTGATTGCGGTCCTCGTTATGAAATTATCAACTTTACCCTGTACATCTAAAAATGGCACAGTATTTGCAATTGTACACAGCGTTTCCTTATACATTAGCTCCAGTGAAATGTCTCCACACATCAGTGTGAAGGAAAAGCAGCCAACAAGTGCTCAGCATATGTGGGAACTCCTTCAAGGCTTTTGGAAAAGCATTCCAGGTGAAGCTGGTTGAGAGAATGCCAAGAGTGTGCAAAGCTGTAATCAAGTCAAAGTGTGGCTATTTGAAGAATCTCAAATATAAAATATATATTGATTTGTTTAACACTTTTTTGGTTACTACATGATTACATATGTGTTATTTCATAGTTTTGTTGTCTTCACTATTATTGTACAATATAAAAAAAATAAAGAAAAGCCCTTGATTGAGTAGGTGTTCTAAAACTTTTGACCGGTAGTGTAAGTCAATAACTGTCAATTGTTCTATGGATGTGTGAGTGAATGGGTGTATGGGTGGATGTGTCTGTGCATATGAAGGGGAGAGGGAGGAGGATGAATATGTGTAGGAGGGTGGGAGAGAATAGGTGTGCGGAGGCATGGAGTATATGTTGTGTGTGAATGAAAGACAATGGATGAGTAAGAGGAGGGGGGGAGAAGATGGAGGTTGGGATGTTTTTTTCCTCATTAATCTACACACAATACCCCATAATGACAATGCAAAAACAGGTATCTCATATTTAAAAATAAATATATATATATATTTTTTAAGTATCACAGTTACATAAGTATTCAGCCTGACAGAGCTTGACAGGCTCTGCAGAGACGAATGGGAGAAACTCTCCAAATACAGGTGTGCCAAGCTTGTAGCGTCATACCCAAGCAGACCCGAGGCTGTAATTGCTGCCAACGATGCTTCAACAAAGTACTGAGTAAAGGGTCTGAATACTTATGTAAATGTTATATTTTCATTTTTTTATTTGCGATACCTGTTTTTGCTTTGTCATTATGGGGTATTGTGTGTAGATTGATGAGGGGGAAAAAACTATTTTATCCATTTTAGAACAAGGCTGTAACTTAACAAAATGTGCACTGTAAAGATAACTTTATTCCATTACTTAACAATATGAAAGCAGATTTAATTAAATAGAATAATCTTCCCATAAATCTTACAGGTAAAATAAACCTCTTCAGAATGGCATGGCTCCCAATGTTTTTGTATTTATTTTCAGTAATACCGATTTGTTCTTAACTAAGACAAAATAATTCATAATTTACTTTTTTCTGCACAACATACAGTACTAGTCAAAAGTTTGGACACACCTACTCATTCCAGGGTTTTTCATTATTTTTTACTATTTTCTACATTGTAGAATAATAGTGAAGACATCAAAACTATGAAATGACACATGGAATCATGTAGTAACCAAAAAAGTGTAAAATCAAAATATATTTGAGATTCTTCAAAGTTGCCAAATGTCCTTTGCTCACTCTGACAGCTTTGCACACAATTAATGCATTCTGAGAGTGTTTATAAAGTCCAAAAGTAATGGGCGGAGTTGGAAAGAAGTATTACAATGTAAATTTACTTTTAATTTGTCTGTCTGTATATTTCAAGACATGGCATATGAGGGTGCAGTAAGATACCAGATGGGTTGGACAATACATTTCTTATCAATCATTTGCAGCTGACTTGCCCAGTTAAATAAAGGTTACATTTTTAAAAACTCTTTAAAAAAACGTATCCTTAAAAACTGGAAATCAACCTCTGTTGTTTACGCAATGGAAAGGTCAAATGCTTTACTATCTGAAAATGTAAAGTGAGTGGGCGACGGAGAGAAACAGTTTGACGCCATGTGGCAGAAAGTGATACGAGCGCTGGAGATAGGGGTGAGGGTTAGTGGGTATGGGCAGTGATGTAGTTGATGTTTTGTATGATGATGTTTTGTGTGTGTATGTTTTGTATTGTTGATAAAATATCAAATAAAATCATGTGAAAAAAAGACAAAGTAGGCTATAGAGCATTCTCTCACTGCTCTAGAATGTATATCTTCCGTGTTTGGCCTTGGGAGGTGGTACCATTTGGAGGTATTTTTGCGGGTTGGACTCAAAATCAACTTCATACCCTCGTCATGATTACGGAATGTTATTCACTCTCCGCAGGGTCGGCAGAAAGAAGGAGGATGTTTCCTTTTTTCAGAGGTTTAGTATTTTCAACCTAACTTCTGTTTCCCCTGAAAAACGGATGTGGGGACTACGCTCAGGCGCCTTGTTACGCCTTCTACTTTAGGTGACGGATTATTGTGGATAATCATGAATGAATGATGAATAATGATGAGTGAGAAAGAGGCATAAATATCTTACCCCCCTCACACAAAAATGCTAACCTCCCCCATTTTTGGTAATGGTGAGAGGTTAGCTGCTAAGTTAGACATGGGCAAACTACGGCCCGCGGGCCACATACGGCCCGTTAGGCTTTTTAATCCGGCCCGCCGAACTTGTCCAAATTATAGTAAAAACCTCCTTTTTTCCCCTTTCCCTGCAATGCCCACGTTTCCCCAATAGATGGCGCACTCAAAACACATTGACCGTTGTTGGAGTGGCGCGTATTTCTCTTTATTTCACTTTAATTTTCACGTCACCATTAAGCCCTTCTGTGAAAATGAGCGGACCAAAGAGAAGGAAAGTGGACAGCGAATGCCGAGTGTTTAATAAGGAGTGGACAACAAAATACTTCTTCACTGAAGTCCGATCAACGGCTGTATGTCTGATATGCCAAGAAGCTGTTGCGGTTTTCAAAGAGTACAATATCAGCCGTCACTTTGCCACGAAGCATGCAAACTATGCTAGCAAGCAGTCAACACAAGAACGGGCGGCTACTGCTCAGAGGTTGGCAGCTAATTTACAGAGTCAACAGAACTTTTTTCACCGACAAACTGCAATTCAAGAGTCAAGTACCAAGGCAAGTTATTTGCTGGCATTCAAATTAGCAAAGGCTAGCAAGCCTTTCTCCGAAGGCGAGTTTTTGAAAGAGTGCATGGTAGAGACAGCAGGTCTCTTGTGTCCGGAGAGCAAAGCCAAGTTTGATTGACGAAGATATAGTCAGCGAGTTAAACAAAAAGGCGGAGTCCTTTAAGTTATATTCACTAGCACTGGATGAAAGTAACGACATAAAAGACACTGCTCAGCTCCTAATTTTTATCCGAGGGATTAACGACAGTTTTGAGATAAGGAGGAGCTTTTGAGCATGGAATCACTGAAAGGGAAAACGCGAGGAGAGGACTTATATGAACAGGTGTCTGCTGTCATCGAGAGAATGAAGCTACCTTGGAGTAAACTTGCCAATGTCACCACGGATGGATCGCCAAATTTAACTGGAAAAAACATCGGGCTGCTGAAAAGAATCCAGGATAAAGTGAAAGAAGAAAACCCTGACCAGGATGTTATTTTACTTCACTGCATCATTCATCAGGAGTCTCTGTGTAAGTCTGTATTGCAGCTTAATCACGTCGTGGATCCAGTTGTAAAACTTGTTAACTTCATACGAGC
The DNA here is from genome assembly GCF_034236695.1 of Oncorhynchus nerka. Lineage (NCBI taxonomy): Eukaryota > Metazoa > Chordata > Actinopteri > Salmoniformes > Salmonidae > Oncorhynchus > Oncorhynchus nerka. Next base: position 45,187,214 of record NC_088413.1, read on the forward strand.
AAGGGGACTTAATCATCGTCAGTTCATTACGTTCCTGGAAGAAACTAATGCGGATCACCAGGACCTAATTTACCACTCTCTCGTCCGCTGGTTAAGTTTGGGGAAAGTGTTTCAACGAGTCTGGGAGCTCAAAGACGAGATTCGCTCATTTGTTAATTTAATGGGGAAATCCGAAGAATTCCCCGAGCTGAGCGACACAAACTGGCTTTGTGACTTTGCGTTTGCTGTGGACATATTTTCACACATGAATGAGCTGAACGTGAAGCTACAGGGGAAAGATCAGTTTGCGCACGACATGTACACAAATGTGAGAGCCTTCAAATCCAAGCTGGTTTTATTCTCCAGGCAAATGTCAAACAAATCTTTCGCACATTTCCCCACACTAGCCGTGCAGAAAGAGGCCGCCCGAAATGCGAAGAAATACTGCAAATCACTGGACGATCTGCACAGAGAATTTTGCCGTCGGTTCTGTGATTTTGAAAAATTGACAAGTCACTTCAACTGGTGTCCTGTCCCCTGTCACAAGACCCCGAATCAGCACCGCAGGAGCTGCAATTGGAACTGATCGATCTTCAGTCTGACTCCGTCTCAAAGGAGAAGTTCAAGTCTCTTAAACTGAATGACTTTTACGCTTCACTTAACGAGACCGCGTTTCCAAACCTCCGGAGGACGGCGCAGAAGATGCTGGTGTTGTTTGGCTCGACCTACGTGTGTGAGCAGACGTTTAGCGTCATGAAAATCAACAAAGCCCATCACAGATCCAAGTTAACTGACCAACACCTCAGATCTGTCCTGAGAATTGCCACAACAAAACTAACTCCAGACTTTGATGCACTGGCAAAAAAGGGAGACCAACAACACTGTTCCCACTGAAATGGTGAGTTTTTCTGCTGTGTTATGATAAAATGCATATGGAAAGTTTGGAAGTGCGTCTTTTAATTAAGAGCAATGCGCATTTACGCACAGCAGCGGTACAGTAGCTTAATTAACACGCCGCACATCGCTCTTAATTTAAATTTAAATTTTCAGCTGCAGGTAGGATATTTAATACAGCCTATGTCTGTGTGCTTGGCAACGATACACGTGTACTGTTTGCGCGTGAAGGCGAGGGCGTCCGTGGCGAGTTTGTAGAGCGCACGGTCAGGACAATCCATCCATGATTTTGCGGAGTTTAACACAAGTAGATATTATTGAGCTTGAGTATTTCGTTGTGTTATAATATGTTTTGAATGTTGAAAGTGATTCAATTTTTCAATAAATGTTGATTTCTTTAACTTTGCACCTTCGATTGAAACTTATTAAAAACAGACGCAATCTTGATAAATCACAGTGCGTATGTTATTTTAATCTATTTACATTTCCTCCTCCCAGTATCTGCGAAATAGTATGTAAATGCCATATCTTGCATATTCCTCGAGACAAATTTATTAACTGATAAGGACTATTTTTCACATTCGAAAGACAGTTAATAAATTGGGTTGTAGTGTTCTTACTGTGCTATGAGGTTTGCACACACTACATTTAATGCTTTAGTATATCCGGCCCAAACACTCCCTCCAAATGCTCCTGGCCCGGCCCCTCTGTCAAATTTTAGAACCCATTGTGGCCCGCGAGTCAAAAAGTTTGCCCACCCCTGACCGTTAGCATGTCTTGGATAATCTTTCTGCACACAGAATCTGACCACAGGACTTAATCATTCATCATTATTCATCATTCATTCATGGTAATCCATAATCAAGATAGCATCCACATTAATGTAGAAGTATTCAGAAACATATTATTTTCTTATTTACAATAAAAGGCACAGTACATTGTTTACCATTCATTTCTATTGGTCACAACATAATCTGAAAGACAACCAAAACAAACTGCAAATGCATCCAACAAGTTTGTAGCGTAACAGGCTTGATGTAGTCATTTCTAAACAGTAAAAGATATGTATGAAAATGACCTAAAATAAAAGGTATTGGCGCCTCATATGATTTAAATTAAATCCAAAATGCTGGACTGTAGAGACAAATGAAACGTTTTAGCTTCACTGTCCAAATAAATATGTAGTGGCGTGTACATATGCATCAATCCCAAATGAATGGAAAAGATAGGCACCATTTAATTCCACCAATTTTGATGATGCATAGGGCTGTTATTTGCATTGGATGTGAACAGATTACTGTTTTTCTAGCTGGCAGACTTCTTTTGATTTATTCTTTACATGACGTTGATGCACTTAGACCCAGATGACACAGATGAACCAAATGACACAGATGACACAGATGAACCAGATGACCCAGAGCAACAGAAACTATTTCAGTGTGTGTCAGGAAATATGGATAGCAAAAGGGTTCGACTGTACCTCGGCCTGGACAATCTGGTATGTTGCTCCTGCAGCTCTTATCAAACATCTGGCGCCCCCTTGTGTTGCCTGGAACAAATGCTGTGTCCCAGAATTATGATGAATACTTTTAGGGCCAGTTTCCGTGACCCAGATAAAGCCTCATTCTAGATTTAAAAGCCATGTTCAATGGAAAACGTACAAAGTAACTTTTCAGAGGGGAAAAACAAACCATTGTAATTTGTCCATCTCATTCATTCCAGGTGGTGGATTGCATGCTACGGAAGAAACCAGGCGGCTCAGCTAGACAGTACCAGAACCAACTGAAGCTCTACACATCATCTGGTCTCCTGCCCACCATGGCCATCTATAACAGCACTAACTCAGCCACCTTCTCCTTTAAATTAATTATGGTGAGATGGGCTAAGATTAGGATTAAATGGTACATACAACAAAATAAATTGTCTCAGTAATTACTTGAATTCAATGACTTTCTACTTCTATCTGTTTCTCTTATGTGTTATCTGTGCTTTCCCTTTGCTTGTTAGAATGCATCCACCTGGAGAGTGAACGTCCCCAGATACAACATAACTATCAACACAGGTGTCATTATTTCTCATTAATGAGCCGATCTATTAGTCTGGGAACCAGTCTTTAGCTAACATTCCATTCCTGTCATTTGCCTAAGAGAATCTCAACGGTCAATATGCAGCTGGATTTCCAGCGGAGTTGCTCATTGGTTGTTGGAAATAACATATTGTAATATATATTTTCCATGACAACATGTGGAGCCTCAAATAGAATTACAATTACAACAAAGTACAAAAAATAAACATTTAGCTTTTGTACTTTTCTAGCGGAAAGCTAAGACATTTTGTGATTGTAATTGCAGTATGTATTTAGTTTTAGAATTTAGAAGTGAGCTAGCAACTTTTTACAGACTGGTTTTCATCTGGACAACAACAAACTGTTGCTTGGCAACCAGACACAAAGTGAAAGAGTTCCAAAATGTGCTTTAAAAAAACGAGTTCCAATATTTGCATAACCTTTGATTGGAGGATAGCTATGACTGTTACCGAATCAGGATCACATCCTCTGATCTTAAAAAAAAAAAAAAAAAAGATCACCTTTATTTAACAGGCAGACCAGTTGAGAACATTTACAACTGCGACCTGGCCAAGATAAAGCAAATCAGTGCGACAAAAACAACAACACAGAGTTACACACAAGTTAAACAAACATTCAGTCTGTAACACAATATAAAAATCTATGTACCATTGTGTGCAAATGTAGTAAGATTAGGGAGGGAAGGCAATAAATAGGCCGTAGAGTCGAAATAATTACAATTTAGCATTAACACTGGAGTGATAGACGTGCAAGTAGAGATACTGGGGTGCAAAAGAGCAACAAAAAAAAAACAATATGGGGATGAGGTAGTTGGGTTTGCTATTTACAGATGGGCTGTGTACAGGTACAGTGAGCTGCTCTGACAGCTGATTCTTAAAGTTAGAAAGGGAGATATAAGTCTCCAGCTCCAGTGATTTTTGCAATTCGTTCCAGTCATTGGCAGCAGAAAACTAGAAGGAAAGGTGGCCAAAGCAGGTGTTGGCTTTGGTGATGACCAGTGAAATAAACCTGCTGGAGCGTGTGCTATGGTTGGGTGTTTCTATGGTGACCAGTGAGCTGAGATAAGGCGGGGCTTTACCTAGCAAAGACCTGGAGCCAGTGGGTTTGGCGACGTATATGTGGCGAGGGCCAGCCAACAAGAGCATACAGGTCGCAGTGGTGGGTACTATATGGGGCTTTGGTAACAAAATGATTGGCACTGTGATAGACTACATACAATTTGCTGAGTAGAGAGTTGGAGACTATTTTGTAAATGACATCGCCGAAGTCAAGGATCTGTAGTATAGTCAGTTTTACAAGGGTATGTTTGGCAGCATGAGTGAAGGTGGCTTTGTTGCGAAATAGGAAGCCAATTCTAGATTTAACTCTGGATTGGAGATGCTTAATGTGAGTCTGGAAGGAGAGTTTACAGTCTAGCCAGACACCTAGGTATTTGTAGTTGTCCATATTTGTAGTTGTCCATTTGTATTTGTAGAGTGTCTCCCCCTTTGAAGAGGGGGATGACCGCAGTTGCTTTCCAATCTTTGGGGATCTCAGACGATAAGAAAGAGGTTGAACAGGCTAGGAATAGGGGTTGAAAAACTTTCGGCGGATAATTTTAGCCCAGCTGATTTGTAGGGTTCCAGATTTTGCAGCTCTTTCAGAACATCAGCTGTCTGGATTTGAGTGAAAGAGAAGTGGGGGGGGGGGGGGCTTGAGCAAGTTGCTGCGGGTGGTGCATAGCTGTTGGCCGTGGTAGGGGTAGCCAGGTGGAAAGCATGGCCAGCCGTAGAAAAATGCTTGTCAAAATTATCGATGATCGTAGATTTATCGGTGGTGACAGTGTTTCCTAGCCTCAGTGCAGTGGGCAGCTGGGAGCAGGTGCTCTTATGCTCCATGGCCTTTACAGTGTCCCAAGAAATGTGTAATTAGTGCTACAGGATGCAAATTTCTGTTTGAAAAAGCTAATCTTATATTGGTTGTGTATATATGTGTATATTGGTTTCTGACTTCCCTTGCATATCGCGGGGGCTATTCAATGCTAATGCAGTACGCCACAGGATGCTTTTGTGCTGGTCAAGGGCAGTCAAGTCTGGGGTGAACCAAGGGCTATATCTGTTCTTAGTTCAACATTTTTTGAAAGGGCATGCTTATTTAAGATGGTGAGGAAAGCACTTTAAATAACAACCAGGCATTCTCTACTGACGAGATGAGGTCATTATCTGTTTTAGAGAGAGTTTGACAGTGATGAGGGATGGTCGTTTGACCGCGGACCCATTACGGACACAGGCAATGAGGCAGTGATCGCTGAGATCCTGGTTGAAGACAGCAGCGGTGTATTTAGAGGTCACGTTGGTCTGGATGATATCTATGAGGGTGCCGATAGTTATGGCTTTAGGGTTGTACCTGGTAGGTTCCTTGATAATTTGTGTGAGATTGAGGGCATCTAGTTTAGATTGTAGGGATGTTAAGCACATCCCAGTTTATGTACGCACTCTGAAGATAGATGGGGGGCAATCAATTCACATATGGTGTCCAGGGCACAGCTGGGGGCTGAAGGTGGTCTATAACAAGCGGCAACGGTGAGAGACTTATTTCTGGAAAGGTGGATTTTTAAAAGTAGAAGCTCAAATTGTTTGGGCACAGACCTGGATAGTATGACAAAACTCTGCATGCTCGCTCTGCAGTAGATTGCAACACCGCCCTATTTGGCAGTTCTATCTTGTCAGAAAATGTTGTAGTTGGGGATGGAAATTTCAGAATTTTTGGTGGCCTTCCTAAACAAGGATTCAGACACAGCTAGGACATCAGGCTTGGCGGAGTGTGCTAAAGTAGTGAATAAAACAAACTTAGGGAGGAGGCTTATGATGTTAACATGCATGAAACCAAGGCTTTTACGGTTACAGAAGTCAACAAATGAGAGCGCCGGGTCAATAGGTGTGGTGCTGGGGGCTACAGGGCCTGGGCCTAACCTTTACATCACCAGAAGAACAGAGGAGGATTAGGATAAGGGTACGGCTAAAGGCTTTAAGAACTGGTCGTCTAGTGCGTTGGGAACAGAATAAAAGGAGCCGATTTCTGGGCGTGGTAGAATAGATTCAGGGCATAATGTACAGACAAGGGTATGGTCGGATGTGAGTACAGTGGAGGTAAACCTAGGCATTGAGTGACGATGAGAGAGGTTGTGTCTCTGGAGGCACCAGTTAAGCTAGGTGAGGTCTCCGCGTGTGTGGGGGTGGGACAAAAGAGCTATCTAAGGCATGTTGGGCGGGACTGGGGGCTCTACAGTGAAATAAAACAATAATAACTAACCAAAACAGCAGTAGACAAGGCATATGCAGGCAGTTAACCCACTGTTCCTAGGCCGTCATTGAAAATAAGAATTTGTTCTGAACTGACTTGCCTAGTTATATAAAGGTTAAATAAATAAATAAATAAATATATATTGATATTAGGGAGAGGCATGTGTAGCCGAGTGATCATAGGGTCCAATGAGCAGCAATAGGTGAGTCAGGGAGCCGTTCAGTAGTCGCTGCTACGCTAGGCGAGCTGGAGACACAGCGATTCAGAAAACTAGCGGGCCGGGGCTAGCAGATGGGTCTTCGACAACATCGCAACGGAAAAGCCTGTTGAAACCACCTCGGACGATTACGTCGGCAGACCAGTCGTAATGGATCGGCGGGGCTCCATGTCGGCAATAAAGGGTCCAGGCCAATTGGCAAAAGAGGTATTGAAGCCCAAGAATTCGCTGGTAGACCTCTTCGGCTAGCCGGGAGAGGCTAACTGGTGCTTGCTTCGGGACAGAGGCGTTAGCCAGCAGTAGCCCTCGGTTGCAGCTAGCTAGCTGCCATGATCCGGCGTAATGGTCCAGAGCTTGCGTCAGGAATCCGGTGATGTGGTAGAGAAAAAGCAGTCCGATATGCTCTGGGTTGATATTGCGCTTGCAGACTGGCAGGTATTGGCACGCGCTGAAGCTGGCTGGTGTCCGAGGTAACGGTGAAGACCGCAGCAATGGCTAACTAGCTAGTATCTGGCTAGCTTCAGATTGGGGTTCCGGTTCTAAAGTATAAAAAATAGCATATCCGTACCACATTGGGTGAGGCGGGTTGCAGGAAAGTATATTCAGTTTGTAGATGGAAAGTGAGATTAAAATATATACGAAATGTATACGAAAAAAACTAGGACTATTTACACGGGACAAGACAAACACACATCCGACTGCTACGCCATCTTGGATTCTGATAGGTGATCTCAAGCTCATTAATGATAGAATGGCCTTTCTTCAATCTTCAAATATGAAAAGTCTCTTTGGCAAATGACAGGAGTGCCAAGGAGTGGAATGTTAGCTAAAAAGACTGGTACCCAGGCTACCCAGCTATTACTTGAAGACCAGGCTACTTTAAATATTGACGTACTACTACAATATCTACTTGCAGCAGCCCTTCACAGGCTTGATTGGCCTATTTAAACCTGTCTTCTCCCTCTCTGCACCTCTTTCTCTGTCTCTCCTCTCCCGCCCCCCATTCCCCTAGTGGCAGCACCTGTGGATGAGTGGTATGTGGAATTCAGTATGTTCCATGGCTTCTCTATGTTCAGCAGCAAGGGATCCATCCTGGACACACTGAAGGGAACACTACTGGACGTGGCCAGAGGTTGGACTAGGGGACGGAAGGGCCTATTGTGATTCTGTGACAAAGCACTGGGTGTTTTGAATTTGGATATTTTTGCCAATGACTAAAGAAAATACGGTACTCTGATTAATTGCGGTGCCGGTTTACCTCTAGGTGGCAATCTTTTCTTTATGATCATAACGCCGGATAGCTGAGAAGAGATGGGGTTTTCCACAATGATAATATGGTTAAAGGCATTGATAGTATTTCCTATATTATCTATCTATGCCCTATTAACATTTTACATTGTTATATTAAATTAAATTCAGCAGATGCTTTTATCCAGAGCGACTTACAGTTAGTAAGTCAGTTAGACTTACATTAAAGGGGCATTCTGGGGCCTCCCGTGTGGCGCAGCAGTCTAAGGCGCTACATGGCAGTGCATGAGGCATCACTACAGACCCAGATTTGATCCCAGGCTGTGTCACAGCTGGCCGTGACCTGGAGACGCATGAGGTGGCACACAATTGGCCCAGCGTTGTGCGGTTTAGGGGAGGGTTTGGCCGGCTGAGATTTCCTTGTCCTATCGCGCTATAGCGACTCCTTGTGGCGAGCCCGGTGCCTGCAAGCTGACTGCGGTCGCCACCTTGACGGTGTTTCTTCCAACACATTGGTGTGGCTAGCTTCCGGGTAAAGTGAGCAGTTTCTCAAGAAGCAGTGGGGCTTGGCAGGGTCGTGTTTCGGGGGACACATGGCTCTTGACCATCGCTTCTCCCGAGTTCATAGGGGAGTTGCAGCGATGGGACAAGACTGTACCAATTGGGGGGTAAATGTAAAAAAATGAAAAGGGACAATCTGCAGTTGATACATCCATTTTTAGACTTACAAATTAATGATATACAGTGGGGCAAAAAAGTCTTTAGTCAGCCACCAATTGTGCAAGTTCTCCCACTTAAAAGATGAGAGAGGCCTGTAATTTTCATCATAGGTACACTTCAACTATGACAGACAAAATGAGAAAAAAAATCCAGAAAAATCACATTGTAGGATTTTTAATGAATTTATTTGCAAATTATGGTGGAAAATAAGTATTTGGTCAATAACAAAAGTTTATCTCAATACTTTGTTATATACCCTTTGTTGGCAATGACAGAGGTCAAACGTTTTCTGTAAGTCTTCACAAGGTTTTCACACACTGTTGCTGGTATTTTGGCCCATTCCTCCATGCAAGATCTCCTCTAGAGCAGTGATGTTTTGGGGCTGTTGCTGGGCAACACGGACTTTCAACTCCCTCCAAAGATTTTCTATGGGGTTGACATCTGGAGACTGGCTAGACGACTCCAGGACCTTGAAATGCTTCTTACGAAGCCACTCCTTCGTTGCCCGGGAGGTGTGTTTGGGATCATTGTCATACTGAAAGACCCAGCCACGTTTCATCTTCAATGCCCTTGCTGATGGAAGGAGGTTTTCACTCAAAATCTCACGATACATGGCCCCATTCATTCTTTCCTTTACACGGATCAGTCGTCCTGGTCCCTTTGCAGAAAAACAGCCCCAAAGCATGATGTTTCCACCAACATGCTTCACAGTAGGTATGGTGTTCTTTGGATGCAACTCAGCATTCTTTGTCCTCCAAACACGACGAGTTGAGTTTTTACCAAAAAGTTATATTTTGGTTTCATCTGACCATATGACATTCTCCCAATCTTCTTCTGGATCATCCAAATGCTCTCTAGCAAACTTCAGACGGGCCTGGACATGTACTGGCTTAAGCAGGGGGACACGTCTGCCACTGCAGGATTTGAGTCCCTGGCGGCGTAGTGTGTTACTGATGGTAGGCTTTGTTACTTTGGTCCCAGCTCTCTGCAGGTCATTCACTAGGTCCCCCCGTGTGGTTCTGGGATTTTTGCTCACCGTTCTTGTGATAATTTTGACCCCACGGGGTGAGATCTTGCGTGGAGCCCCAGATCGAGGGAGATTATCAGTGGTCTTGTATGTCTTCCATTTCCTAATAATTGCTCCCACAGTTGATTTCTTCAATACAAGCTGCTTACCAATTGCAGATTCAGTCTTCCCAGCCTGGTGCAGGTCTACAATTTTGTTTCTGGTGTCCTTTGGCAGCTCTTTGGTCTTGGCCATAGTGGAGTTTGGAGTGTGACTGTTTAAGGTTGTGGACAGGTATCTTTTATTCTGATAACAAGTTCAAACAGGTGCCATTAATACAGGTAACGAGTGGAGGACAAGAGGAGCCTCTTAAAGAAGAAGTTACAGGTCTGTGAGAGCCAAAAATCTTGCTTGTTTGTAGGTGACCAAATACTTATTTTCCACCATAATTTGCAAATAAATTCATAAAAAATCCTACAATGTGATTTTCTGGATTTTTCTTTCTCATTTTGTCTGTCATAGTTGAAGTGTACCTATGACGAAAATTACAAGCCTCTCTCATATTTTTAAGTGGGAGAACTTGCACAATTGGTGGCTGACTAAATACTTTTTTGCCCCACTGTATACCCATTGATTCTTGAAGAATATAACTTATAAATGCCCCGTGCTTAGTTCAACTGTCAAAGCCCATCAGAACCCAAATTATAAGCTTGTTTTACTCAAATGTGTAAACATTGTACAAAAATAAAAACACTGTATAGCCTTAAAACATGCTTAAAACAACAATGTTGATATCTTCGATGGGCAGTCCTTGTATACATAGCTCTCTATGAATTTGAGAGTGGTTACATTTCTCCAGGCCCATCCCTCAGCTTTTTAACAAAACAGATGTTCACATTGTTATTGTTTCAACTAATGATTGCCCTTTTAAGGTTGTATCTTAGCAGTATGAGTGTGAATTTCAATAAGTTTGTCAGAATTGCATTGGCCATGGCATCTCTCCCTTAGAGCCCATCCTGCAGTGGACGATAGGGGAGGAGTTGTCGTCTCGTATCATTGAACCACATCTCCACCGGGTCCTGCAACTACAGGTCAGCCAGAGTCCCTGTGCCGGTGATGTGGCCGTGTTGGCACCTGTCTTCGCTCCAGGAGGACACACAGGTGAGGAAGACATACTGTATACACACACACACACACAAACATGTTATGACAAACAGAAGATACTTTAACTATAGAGAACTAACTGCAGACAAACAGGCCATTGATGTGCCCTGTGTATACACTCACCAGCCAGTTTATTAGGTACACCGTAGTACCGGTTCGGATCCACCTTTGCCTTCAGAACAGCCTGAATTCTTCAGGCATTCTACAAGGCGTCAGAAACATTTTATGGCGATGTTGGTCCAGGCTGACGCGATGGCATCACAGAGTTGCTGCAGATTGGACGGCGGTACATTCATGCTGCTAACAGCCCGTTCCATCTCATCCCAAAGATGCTCTATTCAGTTGAGGTCTGGGGACTGCGAAGGCCACTCAAGTAAACTGAAGTCGCTGTCAATGTTCCAGCCAATGTTTTTCCATCCATGACAAGGATTGACGGGTTGCGTGTTCCGAGATGCCATTCTACACACCACATCTGTACTGAGCCGTTATTTGTCTGTTTGTGGCCCGCCTGTTAGCTTGCACGATTCTTGCCATTCTCGTTCGACCTCTCTCATCAACAAGCTGTTTTCGCCCACAGTACTGCCGCTGACTTGATGTTTACCAATTCTTGGTAAAGCCTAGACACTGTCGTGCGTGAAAAGCCCAGGAGGGTGGCCGTTTCTGAGATATCGGCTCGCCTGGCACTGACGATCATACCACGCTCAAAGTCACTTAAGTCACTCGTTTTGCCCGTTGTAACGGTCAATCGAACATTAACTGAATGCCTCGATGTCTGTCTGCCAGGCCACTGATCCAAAAATGGATGCTTTTGCGCAGGGGTAGAATTAGAAGAAAAATCACTGTAACATCACTGGTAATTTAGCTTGAAAGCAATTTGCACTTGTTAAAATTAGTTTCACATGGGGATCTCAGTTCTCAAACATTCCAATTCAATTCTACCCCTGCTTGTACTCATTCATAGGACTTTGTCAGTGATCATTACTGAGGTCTTCTGTCCTCTCCCATTGTAACTGTAGGGGTGATTCTCAGTGTCACCAGATCTGCCTTCACCGCTCAAGGACGATGGTTCAACGCCACAAGATCACTATGTAGCTTGATCAATGAAGGTAGAGCATCTTATCTATCACGTTGCAGCTTTGATATATACTGTATTACTTAGAATTGTATTTCAACATCCCTTATTCTGCTGTTTGATACACAACGATACAGTGAGTGAGTGTGTTGTACAGTAGTTTTCAGTGCATTGTCTTTAGCCGGTTCTGTATTATTTGGTTATTAATGACTCTAATACCATTTTCACACACCCAAGGTGAGCCGAGCTGAGAGATCGCTTGAAAAGGGCCTTAATGGCTGTTCTCATTGTCCTCTACAGTGTGTGTGTCTGGCTGCTGACCAGTCTCTTGATGTTCCACAGTGTATGTGTCTGGCTGTGCAGGGAACTAACTTTTTCTGACTTACTGATCCCCCACTGTCTGTGTGTGTGTGTGTGTGTGTGTGTGTGTGTGTGTGTGTGTGTGTGTGTGTGTAACTGACCTGCTATCTCCACAGTGTGTGTGTCTGGCTGTGCGGGGATCTCCATCGTGGACCTGAAGCTGACCAACTGTCACCTGTTCCTGCTGACCAACCGGGGGCTCTTCATCAGCCAGGATCTCCTTTCCCCTGTCACAGGCACTCTCAATGTACTACACACACACACACACACACACACTTTTTCCGCTTTTTTGCATTTTGTGGAACATATTTTGTACATAGTGTTGCTGCTACCGTCTCTTATGACCGAAAAGAGCTTCAGGAAATTAGAACAGCGATTACTCACCTTGAACTGGACGAAGAATCTCTTTAATGAGTCGGACAAGAGGGATTTACTCCAGACACCCGAACAGAAACCTCATCCCCGTCATTCGAAGGAGAAAAAGACGGAAGAGGTTTCCCGGAAAGAGATCGGGGTGCCTTGTGAGGATCCGCCGAAGAGTGGCTAATCTGCCTTTGCTATACAATCGCTGGATAATAAATTGGACGAACTATATCCTACCAACGGGACATTAAAAACTGTAATATCTTATGTTTCACTGAGTCGTGGCTGAACAATGACATGAGTAACATACAGCTGGTGGGCTATACACTGTACCGGCAGGATAGAATAGCCGTCTCTGGTAAGACAAGGGGTGGCGGTCAATGTATATTTGTAAACAACAGCTGGTGCTCGATATCTAAGGAAGTCTCGAGGTTTTGCTCGCCTGAGGTAGAGTACCTGTTGATAAGCTGTAGACCATACTATCTACTTAGAGAGTTTTCATCTGTATTTTTCGTAGCTGTCTACATACCACTACAAACCGATGCTGCCAAAAAGACCGCACTCAATGAGCTGTATACAGCTATAAGCAAACAGGAAAACGCTTATCCACAGGCGGAGATCTTAGTGGCCGGGGACTTTAATGCAGGGAAACTTAAATCAGTTTTACCTAATTTCTACCAGCATGTTTAATGTGCAACCAGAGGGAAAAAACTCTAGACCACCATTACTCCACACACAAAGACGCATACAAAGCTCTCCCTCGCCCTCCATTTGGCAAATCTGACCATAATTCTATCCTCCTGATTCCTGCTTACAAGCAAATATTAAAGCAGGAATCACCAGTGACTCGGTCAATAAAAAAGTGGTCAGATGAAGCAGATGCTAAGCTACAGGTCTGTTTTGCTAGCACAGACTGGAATATGTTCTGGGATTCTTCCAATGGCAATGAGAAGTAAACCACATCAGTCACTGGCTTCATCAATAAGTGCATAGGCGACGTCGTCCCCACCATGACTGTCGTACATACCCCAACCAGAAACCATGGATTACAGGTAATATCCGCAAATGGGTAAAGGGTAGAGCTGCCACTTTCAAGGAGCGGGACTATAACCCGGAAGCCTATAAGAAATCCCACTATGCCCCCACCGAACCATCAAACAGGCAAGCGTCAATACAGGATCGAAACATACTACACCAGCTACGACGCTCATTGGCTGTGGCAGGGAATGCAAACTATTACAGACTACAAAGGGAAGCACAGATGAGAGCTGCCCAGTGACATGAGCCTACCAGACGAGCTAAATTACTTCTATGCTTGCTTCGAGACATGTAACACTGAAACATGCATGAGAGCAAATGGACAAGACCTCTATACCAGGCGGTGTCAGAGGAAGGCCCTAAAAATGGTCAGACTCCAGCAACCCTAGTCCTAGACTGTTCTCTCTGCTATTGCACGGCAAGCGGTACCGGAGCGCCAAGTCTAGGTCCAAGAGGCTTCTAAACAGCTTCTTCCCCCAAGCCATAAGACTACTGAGCATCTAATCAAATGGCTACCAAGACTACTTTGCACCCCCCCCTTACGCTGCTGCTACTCTCTCTTATTGTCTATGCATAAATCACTTTAATAACTCTACCCACATGTATATATTACCTTAATTACCTCGACTAACCGGTGCCACCGCACATAGACTCTGTACCGGTACCCCCTGTATATAGCCTCGCTATTGTTATTTTACTGCTCTTGAATTATTTGTTACTTTTATTTATTTATTTTTGTAGGTATTTTTCTTTAAACTGCATTGTTGGTTAAGGGCTTGTAAAGTAAGCATTTCACTGGCTCTGTTGTATTTTGTGCATGTGACAAATAACATTTTATTTGACTTTGTGCACAGAGCCATTTGATTGGCATGAACATTCTTTATGGTCCTTACTACCGTAATTGCTGGACTATTAAGCGCACCTGAATATAAACCGCACCCACTGAATTATTAAAAAATATGTATTTTGTACATAAATAAGCCGCACATGTCTATAAGCCGCAGGTGCCTACCGGTCCATGAAACAAATGAACTTTACACAGCCTTTAAACGAAACACCTCCTCCTGTGCACTGAAACCACTGAAGTCATCTCCTTCGGTGTCGGAGTTGAATAGCCTCAGAATTGCTTAATCCGATGTTGGATCGTTTTCATTGTCGCTCTCGTCACTTTCATCTGGAGGCAAATACCCCGCTGAGCTCATGCTGCCCCTTCAACACGCAGCAGTCCAGCCTTTCGAAACCCGTTGATGATAGTGGATTTTTTGACAATGCTCCACGCTGTCAGGACCCACTGGCAGACTTGACCATAAGTTGCTCTTCGCATGCGGCCCGTTTTAGTGAAGGATTTCTCCCCACTTGTCATCCAAGCCTCCCACTGAACACCTTAAATGCACGATTTACACTGATGTCGAGTGGCTGAAAATACTTTGGGCCATCTGCTTTTCTTCCCTCTGAAAGGTTTGTTGTCTTTTTGCACTGAGTCAGTTCCTCACGCTGCTGTTTACAAAGTCTTATAATCGACTCATTAAGGCCAAGCTCCCATGCAGCAGCTCTATTTCTTTTTCCAACAGCCAGATCGATCGCCTTCAACTTGAAAGCTGCATCACATGCATTTCTCCGTGTCTTTGCCATGATGAGGGTGACAAAATTACTACCGTAATCAGAATGATGGGAAGTTTGAGCTCGCTCGATTTACGTCACATGTGACGGTGCTCAGTTTTTTGGCGGCGGCATGAATCTTGCGAAAGCGGGAAAAATCCATAAATTAGCCGCGTCATTGTATAAACCGCGAGGTTCAAAGTGTGGGCATAAAGTAGCGGTTTATAGTCCGGAAATTACGGTAGTCAATAAATAGTTTATCTGAACAGTTTGTGTTGTTGTACTGATCTTTGCCTCTGAATATTACAGTTCACCTTGCTGTTCCTCCCTGCACTGGCTCAGGTCTGTAAACATGTCAGTTGTTCAAGCTATTCTCAGATATAGTAGGGGCAGAGTGCCTCCCAAGAAAACAGTTAACAAGTCATTGTGTTTCTCCTTCATAGATGGACTACTCTGCCACCACCTTGTGGTTTTCCTCTCAATGTGTGACAGATCGCATCTATTTCAGTGGTACGGCTTTATCATGACCTCCAATAAATGAACCATACGGGATTCATAACATGTTTTTTGTCGTTGTGGAAGCCAGTTTCAAACTGTTTTCTCTCTTGTTTAGATGACACACTCAGTTTGATTTCCAATGAAGGAGAAGGTGAAAACCTGGTAGGTGTGATTGAGGGGGTTTGTTTATAATGGATATTATACAAATGTCTATCCTTGTGTTTCAACTGGAGCTTCTCAATGGCAGCATTCTAGGTGTGTGTACAGTAAGTACCCCTTCACGAGGTGGTTCCTGTGCCAGGCCTCCGCTGTTGACATCGCAAAGAACCCCAAACACCGTTACCTGTCCTTCCTCCATGACCGTCACCAACACACTGGCCTACTGCTCTCACACACTGAGGTACCTTTTCTATATTGTCTTCATACACAGTACCAGTCAAACGTTTGGACACACCTACTCATTCCAGGGTTTTTTCTATATTTTTACTATTTTCTACATTGTAGAATAATAAGTGAAGACATCAAAACTATGAAATAACACATATGGAATCATGTAACCAAAAAAGTGTTTAAACAAATCAAAATACACTACCGTTCAAAAGTTTGGGGTCACTTAGAAATGTCCTTGTTTTTGAAAGAAAATCACCTTTTTTGTCCATTAAAATAACGTCAAATACAGTGTAGACATAGTTAATATTGTAAATTACTATTGTAGCTGGAAACGGCAGACTTTTAATGGAGTATCTACAGAGGCGTACAGAGGCCCATTATCAGCAACCATCACTCCTGTGTTCCAATGAAACGTTGTGTTAGCTAATCCAAGTTGTTCATTTTAAAGGCTAATTGATTATTAGAAAACCCTTTTGCAATTATGTTAGCACAGCTGAAAACTGTTGTACTGATTAAAGAAGCAATAAAACTGGCCTTTAGACTAGTTGAGTATCTGGAGCATCAGCATTTGTGGGTTTGATTAAAGGCTCAAAATGGCCAGAAACAAAGAACTTTCTTTTGAAACTCGGCAGTCTATTCTTTTTCTGAGAAATGAATGCTATTCCATGTGAGAAATTGCCAAGAGACTGAAGATGTCATACAACACTGTGTGCTACTCCCTTCACAGAACAGCGCAAACTAACCAGAATAGAAAGAGGAATGGGAAGCCCCGGTGCACAACTGAGCTAGAGGACAAGTACATTAGAGTGTCTAGTTTGAGAAACAGACGCCTCACAAGTCCTCAACTGGCAGCTTCATTAAATAGTACCCACAAAACACCAGTCTCAACGTCAACAGTGAAGAGGTGACTCCGGGATGCTGGCCTTCTAGGCAGAGTTCTTCTAGTGTCTGTGTTCTTTTGCCCATCTTAATCTTTTCTTTTTATTGGCCAGTCTGAGATATGGCTTTTCTTTGCAACTCTGCCTAGAAGGCCAAACCTAGAAGTCTGAACTTGAATCATCGGCATACATTTGTATCTAATCCATTCATTTCTATCCCCTTAATTTTATAATTGGATCTGATTTTTATTGCTAACAATTCAATGGCCTTAAGAAATCCGTTCAGTGATAGACGGAAACCTTGTTTTGCACCTCTTGACAATTCAAAATTCTCAGAAAAATAAACATTACAGTGCCTTCAGAAAGTAGACACACCCCTTGACTTTTTCCAGATTTTGTTGTGTTACAGCCTGAATTTAAAATGGATTAAATTGAGATTATTATTATTATTATTTGTCGCTGGCTTACAGAAAATACACTATAATGTGTTAGAATTTGAAGTTAGAATAGAATTTGAAGTTAGGATAACCGAACATGTGAAAGTTGGTTTGGTGTCTATCTTGAATGGTTCAGGACTTACTGTGGGTTGGTTATTTTATGCAAATGTATGCACATTTATATAATTATTGTTAAGTTATATAATTATAGTTGATCAAAGTTTTTAAGAATTTGAAGTTAGGATAGCTTGAACATGATAAAGTTGGTTTGGTGTCTCTAGCTTGAATGTTTCAAGAGTTACCGCGGTGAGTTATTTCATGCAAATGTATATAGTTTTAATTTATAGAGAATTGGAAGTTAGGATAGCCTGAATGTTTTAAAGTTGATCTTTTAGCTTAATTGGCTAAAAAGTAGCACCGTTTTAAATAGCTACCACTGTATTACTGTGGTTCTAATTCAGTGGCCGTTTAAACGGGGCCGTTTAAGATGAGGGAGGATGATTTATGAACATGGCCTTATTTCTATTACAGCATATTGGATGACTGTTATTCATATTCCCAGATAGGTTTAGTTTCCTACATGATACTCACATTTTCTCTATACCCATCATGAGGTTGCTACAACCTGGCCTATGAATTAAGGTTTACGACAGAGGTGCACAGATCGAGAGAAAAGGTTGAGTAATGACAGACAGTGACACATTCACTACCGGCTTGCACACTCCTGCCTACATCTAGCAGATCTAGGGTGTAATCATTAGACCAACAGTTGCAAATAAGAGTTTATATTGGACAAATTCAGGTATGTGTATCCCCGTTTCATTCAGTTTGCTTCTGTTTAAGAAATGCTTTTCAACAGAATCGGCAGAATAAATATTGAAGTTTCCCCACATGAGGTTTTCCATGTGATCACATAACCTTTCACATACGCCACCATATCTGTATCAGTAACTGATTTAATCTGTATTCCTACACTTTGGACTTTAAAGTAAATACACTCAGGATAAACAATTATATTTATCATAGTGATTCAGGAGTAACGTAAAACAGAATAATATGCACCACCATCATTAGAAAAACTATACAGAAAACTCTCAAACGGCTGAAATAATTATATGAAATCAACGATGAGAGAATATTCTGAATAACTGATAACTAAATAACTAAAATAGCAGTGCAGATGGCACTCTTTTGCTAAGTGCAGAGATGTATATAGTTAATGAATGTGTGGCACACTAGAAAGATCAGTGTACCTCAAATCCAGAGGTTGTGATTTCAAATCCCAGGTGGGGTCATATTTTAGCTGAACAGCGATAACATATGGAAATGCGCATTTGAAAACACGTGATCACATGTGAAGTGTTTCAAAAACACATGTTTTCACATGTGAGCTATACGAACAAATGGACAAATCTCTGATCCATTTAGGTTATCAAGAGGGATATGACAGGTATGCCCTCTGCCCAGTTATTTATTTGCTTTAGCCACGGAACCCCTAGCATCAATAATTAGAACCAGTGGAGGCTGATGGGAGGAGCTATAGGAGGACGGGTTCATTGTAATGGCTGAAATTGAATATATGGAACGAAGTCAAACATGTGGTTTCCATATGTTTGATGTGTTTGATAACGTTCCATTAATTCCATTCCATCCATTACAATGAGCCCGTCCTCCTTGCTCCTCCCACCAGCCTCCACTGATTAGAACTCATGGCTCAATCTGGCGAATAGAGATTGGTGGAGAACAACCAATCACAACCTTGGATGACTAACAGGGGGCTATGTATTGAAGCCACCGCGCAGCCATCTTGGTACTCCTCCATTATAAAAACATATATTTTGGAAGCTATAGAAATGCATTTAAGAATGTCTACATTTGTTTTTGACAAGTTTATTCTATTTCAGACACCTTAATACGTACTTTCAATTATATCAGCCCAGTCAAAACTGTTCGCTGCTCTGGCCCCCCAATGGTGGAACAAACTCCCTCACGACGCCAGGACAGCGGAGTCAATCACCACCTTCCGGAGACACCTGAAACCCCACCTCTTTAAGGAATACCTAGGATAGGATAAAGTAATCCCTCTCACCCCCCTTAAAAGATTTAGATGCACTACTGTTCCACTGGATGTCATAAGGTGAATGCACCAATTTGTAAGTCGCTCTGGATAAGAGCGTCTGCTAAATGACTTAAATGTAAATGTAAATTATGTGAGCTAAACTTAAAAATAAAAAATATGAAAACATTTCTGCCCTTTGCTAAAAGTTGCCCAGAATCAAGTCGATAATTGTGCGATTAAAACTAAAAAGTAAAAGTGCTCAGGGACACTTGACCTTAAGGCCTAGATTCAATCAAATCCAAATCAAATTGTTGTAGTTACATTTTTTTGTAAACAACAGGGGTGGACTAGCAGTGAAGTGCTTCCTTAAGGGCCCTTCCCAACAATGCAGAGAGAAAGGAAATAGATAAATCATTTAAAAGTTAAACACGTAATAATAAAAGTAATAATAGATACACAATGAGTAATGATGACTATATACAAGGGGTACCTGTACTGAGTCCATGTGCAGGGGTACGAGGTAATTGAGGTATTTTTGTACATATAACTAGGAATAAAAATGACAGATAGTAAATAGTAGCAGCAGCAAAGTTGGTGCAAAAAGGGTCAATTCAGATAACCCGGGTAGCTATTTGGTTAACTATTTAACTAACTATTTAGCAGTTTTATGGCTTTTGGGTAGAAGCTGTTCAGGGTCCTGTTGGTTCTAGACTTGGTGCATCGGTACTGCTTGCCATGCAGTCTATGAGTTGGCTGGCTGGTGTCTGACATTTTAGGGCCTTCCTCCGACACCGCCTGGTATATAGGTCCTGGATGGCAGGGAGCTTGGCCCCAGTGATGTACTGGGCCGTACGCACTACCCTCTGTAGTTCCTTGCGATCAGATGCCAAACAGTTGCCATACCAAGTGGTGATGCAGCCAGGCAGGATGCTCTGAATGGTACAGCTGTAGAAGGTTTTGAGGGCCCATGCCGAATCTTTTCAGCCTCCTGAGGGGAAAGAGGTGTTGTCGTGCCCTCTTCACTACAAGCATGAACAGCATAAGCAAACGATAGCCGACAGCCACAAAGCTGGTGTTTTGACGGTGTCAGAGATGTTACTACATTAGAGCTGTCAAATTGGTGAGCGGCTCAGAATAAGAGTTCAGAATAAAAAAAGTGTAGGCTATATAGAAACGATGACACTAAAATTGAAAATCATTAAAGAAAATCATATTTTCATTCATATTTATATCACATTCCAGTGTTTCAACTTGTAAACAAAGCTGCATGGGATTTATCTTAATGCAGCTCTGTGCAGCCAATGGCAATTTCTGCTTCTGGTATAAAGCCAGGAGACGCTTGTGGATTTGCCAGCTGTTCCAGCTACGACATCGCCCACCACAAAACACTATGTGGTTGTCCACTAGCACGGATCTGATAGAATCTAGCCCTAAGTGCGTAAATGCTCTTGGGATTTGAACTTGCAACCTTTTGATCTGGAGTGCATTAATGTCTCCTCAATACCACCAGATGATTAAACATATATCCACACACTCTCAAAAATAAGAGTCTGGTTGTGGTATATCCCTTCCCTGGTGTACAAAAAGGTCAAAGGTACACATCAGGTAACTTCAGCGGTACATATAGGAACTCACATGTTACTGAGCGGTACCTTTTACGGTACATGTGTGGATTATCTAGTATAATGTTACATTTTCTACCCAATATATTAAATACAAAGCTGCGTTCATAACCATTTGGAAGGTGGGAATTTACAAGTTGTGAAGTCGTAAATACCAGTTGAATGCATTCACGCGCTATGAAATGGTTGGGAAATGCCAATTGGCTAATGGCCAACGAGCAACATCAACCACAAATAGCTATCATGCTTGTAAACAAATTATAGAGTTCAAAAACCATATTAATAGATTGCTTTTTATAATGTTTTGTTGTTACATTTAACTGTCAAGGTAATTTCCTTAGTAGGTGACGTCAGAGGCCAGCATGTGGGAGAGGTCAGAGCTGAGGGATGATAGACACGTTTCCCACTAGTAATTACCAGTTAGAGGGCCGTTCAAGTGGATTTTTCCCAGTTACATATGGTAAATTCCCACTTCCCACTTCGTTACGAACGCAGCATTAGGTAGGAGAGAGTAAAATGACACAAACATTATTTATCATTCATTTCTATTGGGTACAACATAATCCAAAACAAAATGAAAACAAACTGCAAATGCATCCAACAAGTTTGTAGAGTCACAATCTTGATGTGGTCATTGTGTGCTAGGAATATGGGACCAAATACTAAACTTTTGACTCCTTTAATACACTATAAGTGAATTTGTCCAAATACGTATGACCTCTTCAAATGGAGGGACTAGATACAGGAAATGCTTTCATTTCTAAATGGTCAAATAGATTCATGTACAGTACCAGTCAAAAGTTTGGACACACCTACTCATTCAAGGGTTTTTCTTTATTTTTACTATTTTCTACATTGTAGTGACAGAATGCCGAGAGTGCAAGCTGTCATCAAGGCATAGGGTAGCTACTTTGAAGAATCTCAAATATATTTTAATTTGTTTAACACTTTTTTGATTACTAAATGATTCCATATGTGTTATTTCATAGTTTTGATGTCTTCACTATTATTCTACAATGTAGAAAATAGTAAAAACTAAAGAAAAACCCTGGAATGAGTGTCCAAAGGTTTTGACTGCTACTGTGTATATTTTTATATACATTGAGTGAGTGTACAAAACATTAAGAACACCTTTCCTAATATTGAGTTTCACCCCCACCTTTCGCCCTCAGAACAGCCTCAATTTGTCAGGGCATGGACTCTACAAAGTGTCAAAATCATTCCACAGGGAAGCTGGCCAATGTTGACTCAAATGCTTCCCACAGTTGTGCCAAGATGGCTGGATGTCCTTTAGGTGAACACACGGGAAACTTGACACAAACCTGTGCACCTGGCACATACTACTGTACCCCGTTCAAAGACATTGTAAAATCTTTTGTTTTGCCCATTCACCCTCAGAATGGCACACGTACACAATCCATGTATCACGACTCAGGATATTCTACATTACATTTAAGTCATTTAGCAGACGCTCTTATCCAGAGCGACTTACAAATTGGTGCGTTCACCTTAAGACATCCAGTGGAACAGCCACTTTACAATAGTGCATCTAAATCTTTTAAGGGGGGTGAGAAGGATTACTTTATCCTATCCTAGGTATTCCTGAAAGAGGTGGGGTTTCAGGTGTCTCCGGAAGGTGGTGATTGACTCCGCTGTCCTGGCGTCGTGAGGGAGTTTGTTCCACCATTGGGGGGCCAGAGCAGCGAACAGTTTTGACTGGGCTGAGCGGGAACTGTACTTCCTCAGTGGTAGGGAGGCGAGCAGGCCAGAGGTGGATGAACGCAGTGCCCTTGTTTGGGTGTAGGGCCTGATCAGAGCCTGGAGGTACTGAGGTGCCGTTCCCCTCACAGCTCCGTAGGCAAGCACCATGGTCTTGTAGCGGATGCGAGCTTCAACTGGAAGCCAGTGGAGAGAGCGGAGGAGCGGGGTGACGTGAGAGAACTTGGGAAGGTTGAACACCAGACGGGCTGCGGCGTTCTGGATGAGTTGTAGGGGTTTAATGGCACAGGCAGGGAGCCCAGCCAACAGCGAGTTGCAGTAATCCAGACGGGAGATGACAAGTGCCTGGATTAGGACCTGCGCTGCTTCCTGTGTGAGGCAGGGTCGTACTCTGCGGATGTTGTAGAGCATGAACCTACAAGAACGGGCCACCGCCTTGATGTTAGTTGAGAACGACAGGGTGCTGTCCAGGATCACGCCAAGGTTCTTAGCGCTCTGGGAGGAGGACACAATGGAGTTGTCAACCGTGATGGCGAGATCATGGAATGGGCAGTCCTTCCCCGGGAGGAAGAGCAGCTCCGTCTTGCCGAGGTTCAGCTTGAGGTGGTGATCCGTCATCCACACTGATATGTCTGCCAGACATGCAGAGATGCGATTCGCCACCTGGTCATCAGAAGGGGGAAAGGAGAAGATTAATTGTGTGTCGTCTGCATAGCAATGATAGGAGAGACCATGTGAGGTTATGACAGAGCCAAGTGACTTGGTGTATAGCGAGAATAGGAGAGGGCCTAGAACAGAGCCCTGGGGACGCCAGTGGTGAGCGCGTGGTGAGGAGACAGATTCTCGCCACGCCACCTGGTAGGAGCGACCTGTCAGGTAGGACGCAATCCAAGCGTGGGCCGCGCCGGAGATGCCCAACTCGGAGAGGGTGGAGAGGAGGATCTGATGGTTCACAGTATCGAAGGCAGCCGATAGGTCTAGAAGGATGAGAGCAGAGGAGAGAGAGTTAGCTTTAGCAGTGCGGAGGGCCTCCGTGATACAGAGAAGAGCAGTCTCAGTTGAATGACTAGTCTTGAAACCTGATATGATATAGGATATGACCCAGATGCAAACACAGGATGCGGATAGTACAGTTCTCAATAATTTCATAACAAAGGGCAGGTCGAGAACAGGCAGAGGTTCGTAAACAGGTCAGAGTCAGGCAGGTACAGGACGGCAGGCAGGGTCAGGGCAGGCAGAGGTTCGTAATAAGGTCAGAGTCAGGCAGGTACAGGACGGCAGGCAGGCTTAGGTCAGGGCAGGCAGAATGGTCAGAACCGGGAAGACTAGGAAACAAACACTTGAGAAACAGGAAAACACGCTGGTAAGACCAGACAAGACAATGGGGAAGATGGGCGAACTCTAGAGCGGGGTGGAGACAAGCACAAAGACAGGTGAAACCGATCAGGGTGTGACACAATGTTTCAATTGTCTCAAGGCATAAAAATCCTTCTACACTGATTGAAGTTGATTTAACAATTGACATAAATAAGGGATCATAGCTCTTACCTGGATTCACCTGGTCAGTCTATGTCATGGAAAGGTGTTTTTCATGTTTTATACACTCAGTGTATAGCACAATCCATACAAAGTGAGTGCAATCCATTAAGTGTGGATTCCATTTGCTTTGTTTGAGATTGATTTGATTGATTCAATTTGAGTCAAGTAAAAATCCACTATCCCCAGATAGATCATGAAATTATATTGTGTTGTCTTCTCTCTTCCAGCAGGAGGGTGCGATGGTGTCAGTGTTTGGTGTAAAGGCAGAGGAACTCTTTCAGCGTCACACCAAGTTCCCCCCGGTGATTCTAGACTTCCAGCCCAGAGGGATCTTCCTGTTGGACAACCATGTTATCCTGTACGGCTCAGAGGTGACAGCACACACACACATACATCGCACACATGCATACTCACGCACACAGAGTTCAAATAACTTGACAAAATAAAAAATAACGGAGGTAGGAAAACTCAGGGTCCTGTCTAAGTATGATGAATTTCATACCATAATGCATTTCCCTTACCCAACCTCTGTCTGTGTATTGCATTGTTTTTAGGTGTGGACATCGTCAGATAGAGGCTCTACCTTCACGTGGGTGTTCTCTCTAGAGAATCAGATCGTGATAGACGCTCTGAGCTGTACTGTTATTGGCGTGGTAGTGTTCTTCACTGACCATGGAAACCTCTACATCATGAAGTCAGGTGGGACAACAACAGTGACGTTCCAGGTTATCTTTTCTTGCAGTCGTGCTTCCCAAATGATCCAATCTCCTGGAGAAGTTTGTAACTACTCAGGAAGGAACCGTGTTTGTTTGGGAACCCTTCTGAGAACAGGGTGACTGCAGAACAGACAACCTGGAACAGCACCATCAACTCCTAAAGAATATGCTGCAGGATGTAGGCTTGAGCCCAGGGCTGTTGTGGAGACCCTATTACCGCCACATCGGCAGTCATGAGTCATGCCCGCAGTTAAATTCCACGTGACCGCTGAGTCACGGTAATCTCCTCTTATGCACTCAGGACACGTGTTGGTAGTACCCAACTCGCTAACGATCATCAGGTCACTAATGGTCTGGTACTCAGGGCTCTATTGTCCCTCTAACCACTGACATCAATTCAAATACAATTGAAAATCACGGCAAAAACGTATCATCAAAACAGTGTCATGCTTTTAAAACTCACCTCACTGTGATTGATCACTTTGAAGAAAGAAGTTCAACAACAGGTTGAAACTGAGTGGAAAACGTGGTCGTTGTGGATGTTATTTCAAAGCCGAACACAACTAAATGGACAGCGCTTTCTAAGGTGATGATTAATTCAAAACACCCATACGCATAGAGTTTATAAATACGGATAGGTCTATGAGCCCGATCCCGGAAAAAAAAACTGATTTAAAATAATGATTGTGACGTTACACAATAGATAGCCTACCGCATATTACGAATGGCAGAAAAAGATTTTATTTTTAAAAACTGATTTAAGATGTCTTTGGTACATAATTGGTCTTGCATGTACTCCAAAATGTAACTAATTGTAGTAATCGCCTTTGAGTATGGACTTATTATCCATACTGGATGGACTGGTTCCCTTATGCTACACTGCAAATGTTCTATTCATGAGTCTGGGAGAGAACATATAGGCCTAGGCGATGCTGTTGGTTCATTGATTTTACAGGGCGGCTAACCCACAGTTATATACTGAACAAAAGTATAAACACTGCATGCAACAATTTCAATGATTTTACTGAGTTACAGTTCATTTAAGGAAATCAGTCATTTGAAATAAATTCATTAGGCCTTTATTGATAGATTTCACATGGCTGGGCAGGGGCGCAGACATGGGTGGGCCTGGGGGGAATTTGGAAGTCCTGGGCTGGCGTGGTTACACGTGGTCTGCGGTTGTGAGGCTGGTTGGACGTACTGCCAAATACTCTAAAATGACGTTGGAGGCGTATTGTGTTAGAGAAATGAACATTCAATTCTGGTGGACATTCCTGCAGTCAGCAAGCCAATTGCATGCTCCCTCAAAACTTGAGACATCTGTGGCATTGTGTTGTGTGACAAAACTGCACATTTTAGAGTGGCCTTTTATTGTCCCCAGCACAAGGTGCACCTGTGTAATGATCATGCTGTTTAATCAGCTTTTTGATATGCCATACCTGTCAAGTGGATGGATTATCTTGGCAAAGGAGAAATGCTCACTAACAGGGATGTAAAGAAATGAGCTTTTTGTGCATATGGAACATTTCTGGGATCTTTTATTTCAGCTCATGAAACATGGGACCAACACTTTACATGTTGCGTTTAATTTCTGTTCAGTATAAAGTGCATTCGGAAAGTATTCAGACCCCTTGACCTTTTCCACATTTTGTTACGTTACAGCCGTATTCTAAAATGTATTTAAATTGTTTTTTTCCCTCACCAATCTACACACAATACCCCATATTTACAAAGCAAAAGCAGTTTTTTAGAAATGTTAGCAAATGTATAAAACTTTTTTTTTTTATGATATCACATTTACATTAGTATTCAGACCCTTTACTCAGTACTTTGTTGAAGCACCTTTGACGGCGATTACAGCCTCGAGTCTTCTTGGGTATGACGCTACAAGCTTGGCACACCTATATTTGGGGAGTTTCTCCCATTCTTCTCTCCAGATCCTCTCAAGCTCTGTCAGATTGGATGGCGAGTGTCGCTGCACAGCTATTTTCAGGTCTCTCCAGAGATGTTCGATCGGGTTCAAGAATCTTGGCTCTGGTTGGGCCACTCAAGGACATTCAGAGACTTTTCCCAAAGCCACTCCTGCGTTGTCTTGGCTGTTTGTTTAGGGTCGTCGGTTTTTGTTTTTTGCTCTGACATGCACTGTCAACTGTGGGACCTTATATAGACAGGTGTGTGACTTTCCAAATCATATCCAATCAAATGAATTTACCACAGGTGGACTCCAATTAAGTTGTAGAAATGTCTCAATAATAATCAATAGAAACAGGATTCACCTGAGCTAAATTTCGAGTCTCATAGCAACGGGTCTGAATACTTATGTACAGTACCAGTCAAAAGTTTGGACACACCTCCTCATTCAAGGGTTTTTCTTTATTTTTACTATTTTCTACATTGTACAAAGTAGTGAAGACATCCAAACTATGAAATAACACATATGGAATCATGTAGTAACCAAATAAGTGTTAAACAAATCAAAATATATTTGGGTTCTTCAAAGTGGCCACACTTTGCCTTGATGACAGCTTTGCACACTCTTGGCATTCTTTCAACCAGCTTCACCTGGAATGCTTTTCCAACAGTATTGAAAGAGTTCCCACATATGCTGAGCACTTGTTGGCTGCTTTTCCTTCACTCCTCCAACTCATCCCAAACCATCTCAATTGTGTTGAGGTTAAGTGATTTTGGAGACCAGGTCATCTGATGCAGTACTCTATCACTCCTTGGCCAAAGAGCCCTTACAGATCCTGGAGGTGTGTTGGGTCATTGTCCTGTTGAAAAACAAATGATAGTCCCACTAAGTGCAAACCAGATGGGATGGCGTATCGCTGCATAATGCTGTGGTAGCCGGGCTGGTTAAGTGTGCCTTGAATTCTAAATCAAGGGGTCTGAAAACTTTTCGAATACACTGTATATGAATTTGTATTTGATTTTGAAATGCCTAGTAATATAGGGTATTACCTTTAAGCTACAGAATATCTCACCACTATACGTTTCCATATTTTCCTCTCTCCTTCATTCCTTTCTCCAAATAACCAAACCAGCTCCAAAGTTGCTTCCATTCACTATTTGAGTGCAAATGGATGACATGTCTTTTTGCCCATGCCCCTGTTTCTGCCCATTTGATAATGGCCCATTCTAAATTAAAACTAATTTTACATGATAGTAAAGGCAAGATTACATTTAGAATAGGGAAAATATGATCACTTAATGAGAGAACAAAGTGTGCAGACTGAGGCATGGAACAGACTGCAAGCTTTGCCAAATAACTCTAAATCTATTGTATAGGATCTGTTTCAAATGATCACTTTTACGTTCAACATAGCGATGTGCACTCGCTCCGGAAAAATATCCGTTCCATTTTATTCAGCTAAGTTCAATTATATTCTAGTTACTATAAAATCATATAATATAAAATAATGCCACGGCACTTATTAGCATATCTAGTCTGCTAAATGAACAAGCGTCCAGCCTAAGGCATGGAGCATAGCCAGATAACATACAGTAGGCCAACTCATATTCTGTTCTTCTAAAAATACATATTCTTCATATCATCTTTCTTTAGACCTGGCTAAAATAAATAATTGATTTATTGTGATGGTGTATATTAAATAGATTTATTCAGCTATTTTAAATGCAGATGTCCCATCGGCGGCTTATATGCATGGAAGCCTGGAGATGTTAATTATGAGACCGGCAGTCTTTTGCATGACAATAACCAGCTGACAAAATGTCATGACCACCACAGCCCTACTTGAACCTGACAGAATTCCCATCACATCCCATCTCCCCCATCCCCACCCATTTTTGTCCTCCTGAAGGTCTTGCCAGGTATGCGTGGTTGAACGAGACCCTGGATGTAGCCAGTACTCTACTGTGTGGTCACATGGGCATCCTAATTGCTGTTCAGCTGGACAAAGACAAACCCAGTGGCTTTAGCTACAGGAACATCGAGATAGACCACCTCATAGAGGTCAGTGTTGCAAACATTTTGCTACGGTATGCCCTACTCAACACAACCCCAGTTGCTTTAGATCAATTTCACGGTAACATAATGATGCTGAGACTCAGATGTTTCACTTTAAAATGTATGCCAAACAAAATCCAATGATTGCAAAGTTAAACAGACCATGCATCTCAATGCACAAAGACACCTTTTAAGAATTTCCACAGACATTTTTACAAAAACACATTTACTTGAAGAACAGTGCAGGTGCACAGTTTGGTAACAGAATGATGGCACAAAAAAAGTGATTTGGTTAAAAGTGGTCCTTGTGCATAGAGTTGTATGGTTTGTTTAACTTAACATGCATTTTAAGGTGAAAGGTTTGTCTCAGCATCATTCTGTCACTGTGCAATTGCCCTTTAGGTACAGGGCCATCGAGATTGACCACCTCATAGAGGTCAGTGTTGCAAACGTTTTGCGATATGCCATACTGAACACATCCAAAGTTGCTTTAGCTACAGGACCATTGAAATAGACCACCTCAATAACGGTACAGACCTGTTCAGTCGGGAGATTTTGTTTTTGAAACACAGAGGCACCATTCCCAACTGAACAGGACCCAGTTAGGGTAGACACTGTCCTCAGACTAATGTTAGTTAACCCAGAAGTAAAATCTTGCGTAATTTGGTCAACTGCGTGATTAACTTCTGGGTCAAAATGTGTTTGAAATTGAGAGTTCCGGTGGTTTGCGAAGTCTCCACCCTTGTAAAAGGAAACTCTCAGCCAAAGCCACCCCCCGCCCCTTTCGATCCACATGGGCACACGCGCAAAGCACTTGAAGTGAGGCAGTTTAAGCACTGCCTTCGCACAATTCTGAAACGTCCATATAACCAGTGCCAAAACCCAAAGACCAGAACTACTGCAGCTGGTTATCTCACGTATCCCATTCAGTCCCGGCAGATTCTTCGGTCTACACGCAATAAGAATCGGGTTACTGCAGTTGTTGACAACTGTTGGTGTGGAAATGGCTTTATAGCACATCATCTGTTGTTTTTACTGGCCAATACGATATTCTCCTGTCTGTCAGGCCTGTTGCAGACATACACTGATATCTTGATTTTTAACCTACTGTGTGTTTGTGTCCCAATAGAAACATGAGATGAGTTTTGACAAAGCCCTGGCCCTCCAGTACACCACAGACCACACAGTCCTGCTCCACGAGAACGTTGTCATCAATGACCATGCTAATGGACACAACCGCCAGGGCAGGAACAACCCTCTCACCGTGGCACCTGCCAGCCAATTCTCACCTGACCACGTGGGCAAGGTCATCTACTTCAGGTGGGGGGGACTCTAGCCCTAGTCTCTCCCTACTCCCCATTTCCTTTTCACCTGTTCAATACTATCCTCAACCATACATTTACCTCTCACATGTTCCAAATCTCTTTAACCTGTCATCTTGTGGATCTTTTGAACTATTTTAGACACTTATTTTAGTTCCTTGTCTACATGTAATATTGACCTCCTTGTCTAATATTGACAACCTTATCTAATATTGACTTTAATATGGACTTCCTTATCTATTATTGACTTTCTTATCTAATATTGACTTCCTGATCTAGTATTGACTTTCTTATCTCATATTGACTTTCCTATCTACTATTGAGTCTCTTTATATCTTTGTATTGTCTTATGTGTCTTAGTAAATGCCATCAGTGTCCTCCAGATGTGCATGTGTGCATGTCCATACATGTCTGTGTGTGTGTTCTCCCCCAGTGACGGTGGCATGGTGGTGATCACAGAGGTGTTCCGGACTCACTATCTGAAGGGGTTCTCCGGGGTTGTCGTCGGGGAGATCCTCGAGCCAATCAAAGGAGCCAGCTTGAATGCGGAGCCTGTGCAGTTATATGACCTGTTGGTGAAGAAGGGGGAGCCCGAGGGGCTCATTGTTACACTGCAGCTCAAAGACCTAGGTAACTGGAAAGAAAGATAGCATCAACTGACTTGTTTGTTCATTTACATTTAGTGATTCCCAAACTTATTTTGTGCTGTTTACTAGTCCTGAAATTCTAACAGAATCATGCAACGTTTCAGATATTTTCCTATCCTTCCAAGTAAATGAATGTGATATTTCTTGCTACGATCTCAATCTCTCATCATGAGTCTTATTAAGAAAAAAAAAAATCAACCACTACTCACAACTCATAGCTTTATTTAACCCAGCCTGCTTCGGTTTCTCCTGGGGTAAACTATGAGCTGCCTGACTTGCCAGATCTATTTGAAGGAAGATTACATTTAAGTGTGCACACTTGAAGTTAAGATAAATAGTGTAGTTATTCCCTCTGCAAGGCAATCAAACAAGCAAAATGCCAGTACAGGGACAAGGTGGAGTCGCAATTCAACGGCTCAGACACGAGACGTATGTGGCAGGGTCTACAGGAAATCACAGACTACAAAAAGAAAACCAGCCACGTCACGGACACCGACATCACGCTTCCAGACAAACTAAACACCTTCTTTGCCCTCTTGAAGATAATACAGTAGCACCGTCGCAGCCCCACTAACAAGGACTGGCTGACGTAAGTAAAACGTTTAAACGTGTTAACCCTCGCAGGGCTGTTGGCCCAGAAGGCATCCCTAGCCTCGTCCTCAGAGGATGCGCAGACCAGCTGGCTGGTGTGTTTACGGACATATTCAATCTCTCCCTATCCCAGTCTGTTGTCCCCACATGCTTCAAGATGGCCACCATTTTTCCTGTACCCAAGAAAGCAAAGATAACTGAATTAAATGACGTCCGCCCCGTAGCACTCACTTCTGTCATTATGAAGTGCTTTGAGATACTACCTTACCGGCCACCCTAGAGCCATTTCAGTTTGCATACCGCCGCAACGGGTCCAAACTTTTACAGATGCACAATCGAGAACATCCTGTCGGGTATCACAGCCTGGTGGTGCGGTCTGCACAACGTATCACCGGGGGCAAACTACCTGCCCTCCATGACACCTACAGCACCCGATGTCACAGGAAGGCCAAAAAGATCATGAAGGACATCATCCACCCGAGCCACTGCCTGTTCACACCGCTACCATCCAGAAGGCGAGGTCAGTACAGGTGCGTCAAAGCTGGGACTGAGAGACTGAAAAACAGCTTCTATCTCAAGGCCATCAGACTGCTAAACAGCCATCACTAAATCAGAGAGGCTGCTGCCTACATTGAGACCCAATCACTGGCCACTTTAATAAATGGATCACTAGTCACTTTATACAATGCTACTTTAAATAATGCCACTTTAATAATGTTTACATATCTTACATTACTCATCACATGTATATACTGTATTTTATACCATCTATTGCACCTTGCCTATGCTGCTCGGCCATCGCTCATCCATATACTTACATGTACATATTCTCATTCACCCCTTTAGATTTGTGTGTATTAGGTAGTTGTTGGTGAATTGATAGATTACTTGTTAGATATTACTGTACGGTCGGAAACTAGAAGCACAAGCATTTTGCTACTCTCGCATTAAGATCTGCTAACCATGTGTATGTGACCAATAACATTTGATTTGATTTCTTAGATGATAACACTATCATTCTTCTGTGGTAAACACTGCTTTAGTCAACCCTGCTGCTGTTTCTCCTGTGGTGAACTCTGAGCTGTCCTGTCCTGTCTTGTCCAGATCCGTCCCAGGGGTTTAATTTGTCCCACGTGGGGAAGGCTGTGGTAGCACCAGGCTTCAGCAGTTACCTCATCACAGGGCTGCTGCCCAGCGGCAGTGCCCTAGCCAAACCCACCATGCCAGCCCTAGTGCTCCCCCTGACCAGCCACCGGTCAGGAGAGTGGCTGCTCTTCCACTCTGCAGGTTACTGTGTTTATTGTGTGTTATTACATCCTCAATGATTTTGAATGTGTATTGTTGTAGTACTCGCCTGAGGTAAGTCTATGGGCTCGTTTCCTGTATACAGATTAAGCCTGGTCCTGGGCTAAAAAGTATGCTTGATAAGAGATTCTCCATTGAAAGTACTTCTTAATCCAAGACGAGACTTTATCTAGATTTGGGAAACCAACCCTGTATGTGTTTTAAATGTGTGAAATAGATCCATCCGTTTATCCATCTAGGCCGGGGGAGCTGGGGGATGAAGGAGGGGCCATGTCGTCACGCCATGCAGTCATTGAACGGTGTGAGGAATAACGCTCTGATGAGGATCAACGTCAGAGAAAAGCTCAACTTTACCTTCAAGGCCTTCATGTCCGACTACTGTGAGTAGTGGTGGTGTGGGGGATTGAGGTGTGTGGTGTCTGGGTTCTTACCAATGATGGATTCTGGGTACTAACTCCTAAACTTGGGATAGGGTTAATTATCAGGTATCCTATTGAAATATTGAGTGCTTAGGTTTAAAGGCTCTACACCAGAAGTAAATGGTTATCTGTGGGAAGAAGGTATATAGTGTGTGCAATGTCGTGGCGGAATCAGAATTATTTAGGTAACATTTATAAATAATATGTTTTATTTATTTTATTGCATGCTTATGTGAGATATGTCATTAGAATGTCTATTTTTGGATAATACTGTTGGCCGGTTGCAGTTATCTGTTCTCTGTCAGGGTTCAGTTACTTGGGCCGCAGAGAGGGGAGAGGTCAAGCTTGTCTTTATATGTAAACATGTCTTTTAAACCATGAATGGATTGATTGAGGGGGAACCAATTATCTCTTGGCTCCACAATGTCTGTGTGCCAGTCACTGTGTCTCCGTGAGCTTGTCCAGAATGGGAGTGTCTAAAATGACAATTGATATATATCCTAATGTCTTGGTACTATGTTGTACCAAGAACGAGAAGTAGAACCTCGTTTTAGGAGAGCAAACTGAACGATAATTTATAGCTAACGCTGTCTGGCTATGGAATACTCTTCTCTCAAGTAGAGTCTTCCTTTGTAATGTTCCTAAGATCTGTTATTCGTCGTGTGAGTTGAGATGGGTGTGTCTTGGCTATAAATGATACTAAGAACTGTTTTGTAAGGACTCTCAGAGAATTAATTTATAGACACTGAATTGATCTGAGAGTCACAGGGTTGTGATGGAGCTCATATAATTAAAGATGGACTTTATGATAACTCTGACTTGTGTGGTGGTTTGCTCTCATGATTTGGTAAATACAGGACATTTCCACTACAGCAATTAAGATTGGAATGTGCTGAGTGCAGAGAAAGCGATCACATGTGGCAGGCGTTGATAAGGGGAGAGAGCCATGGATTAGTGATGAAGGGGGTCGAGGTCAGGTCACATTAAGGCAGAAAGAAAAGTTTATGGCCGTATTACTTAGTTTCCTGCCTAGCAGTAAAGATGCCATGTTTGTTCAGATGTGTAGGAGGAGAATCAGCCTAGGAGAAATGGTTAGATATCAGTACTTGTGTGAACAACGTCTTTGTCTAATGCAGCTGTGTTGATCCTCCGGGGAAGAATAAACTTGGTTTAAGCTTTCATAGTGTCCGAGTTTTCAGTCTGAGAATTAGAACCTAACACCAATTCCTATTCACTGTGTATCATTGCCTACATTCTTTTGAAAGGGTAGTCTATAGTTTAAGATTGAGATCCGCGTTAGGGGAAACAGGGCCTCCTTCAGTGTGGTCATTTTGTATTAAATTATTCTGCTGTTCTGTCACGCGTGTTCAATGATGTCTGGTTTTTGCAGTAACCTCTTTGTTGTAATATCCCAAACCGTTTCACCACTTAAGGAGTCCAGCTTTAATGCTCTCATTCTAACAAAACCTGTGTGCGTGCAGCTTTGTCCATGGTGTACCATAAGAAGTTCATGCGTGTGGTTCTGACCAACCCTCTGGCCATCCGAGTCACAGCCAGACACTCCTGGGACGACACCAACAACCACATGCTCACCCTCACCGCCTTCAGTCACCTCTGCAAGAAGGTATACCCCCAATACTCCAAATCACCCTCATATCATCCTCGCGTTTGCCTATATAGACTAATAATAACATAAAAAACATTTTGTAGTTGCATACAGTATATCAGGGTATAGGTCAATTCCATTTCAATTCACTCAATTCTGGAATTTACCTGAAATTCCAATTCCATTTTTTAATTGAAAGAACCCCAACCCTGCTGAATGCAGTTGTCTGAAGTCTGTTCCTCCATTGTATTGTGTTGTGATATCTTTCCCTCTGCCCCTAGGCAACCACCACAGTGACGGTATACATCCCAGAAGCCTCTCTGTTGTGTAGGTCCTCCTCCTTCACCTTCACACTGCAGAACTCCTGCCCCGAGGGACTCCAAATCGTCTATGTCTCCCAACAGCCAATCAGTGACCACGAATGGATCCACGCGGATCCAGAGGATCACATGGACAACAAGAGGCTCTTCAACCTGCCTGTGAGAGATAGAGACACACTGGGTTACAGGCATGCGATCAATGTTTTATTAGTTGACCTGTGTGCAGATAATGAGATGCATGTGTGTGTGCTTCAGGTGAACTACCGGCCTCCCTCCCAACTAGGTGTTTTAATCCCGACCTCAGACAACATCTATAACGCTGACCCAAGTCATCCCCGCCCCAGAGAGCACTACCCCATCTCCAAGGTGAGCACAGGTCACAAGGTTCACACACGTTAGCACTACCTTGTCTCCAAGCTGAGCAAGTCTTGTATTGTTGTGCAGTGTAACTTAACCAAGTGTCTATGTGTGCTTCTGTGTTGTGTTTTGCATTGGGTGTAAGCTGTGATACATAGTGTCTGTGGGTGACAAATTGTGTGCCTTCTTCCAGAACTCTGGTCGGTATAAGCAGTGTGCAGGGAAAAGGTCCGCAGAGGAATGTGGCTGTACAGACATACTGAAAGTCTCTCCTCTAGCCATCAACTCTGACTGCAGACAGAGGGTACACATCTGTATCAGTGTGATCAATCCTCAATGTCTTCCAAAAACAAAACAATTACATATAAAGTACCAGTCAAAAGTTTTGACATGTTATTTTTTTACTTTGTAGAATAGTAGTGAAGACATCAAAACTATTAAATAATCATGTAGTAACCAATATTTTATATTCTTCAAAGTAGCCACCCTTTGCCTTGATGACAGCTTTGCACACGCTTGGCATTCTCTCAACCAGCTTCCTGAGGTAGTCACCTGGAATGCATTTCAATAAACAGGTGTGCCTTGTTAAAAGTTAATTTGTGGAATTTCTTTATTTAATGCGTTGAGCCAATCAATTGTGTTGTGACAAGGTAGGGGTGGTATAGAGAAGATAGCCCTATTTGGTAAAAGACCAAGTCCATATTATGGCAAGAACAGCTTCAATAAGCAAATTCCATATGTGTTATTTCATAGTTTTGATGTCTTCACTATTATTCTATAATGTAGAAAATAGATAAATCATGAATAACCCTTGAATGAGTAGGTGTGTCCAAACTTCTGACTGGTACTATACATTAAATATTGTAACATTTATAACACAAAACAATATTGAATATGCTATACACTCATATTTAGTACCACTTAGGGGAATATATTAAAGTATTGTCTTAATGTAACTGTGCATTCTGCATATTTCATTCTTGTTGGCTGCGAACATGAATGAAATGATATAAAAATTGTATATTGGTTAAAAAGTATTTTAGTCTTTCCCAAGTCCTCTGTGTTGTACTGTAGGTGCTGAGGCTAACGTTTCCTGTGACTGACTTCAACATCACCCTGTTCCTGAGGAGAACCAACCACGCTGACCACCCGCTCTGCTCTCCTTACTTTGTTACTGTCACAGAGGTCAACAACCGGACCAGCTGGAAGGTCACAGGTCAGTCTCATCCCAGAAGGTTTTGCAATATAAGGACGTTTTTAAAGATGGAATCAGCTTTAGGGGAAACAGCACCACTGTCCGCCCCAGCACCTTTGTTTTTGTTTTGTGGCTGAAATGGAGGCGAGGTGCGTCAAGTAAAAAAAATATCATTTGCAGTACACATTCTGCTGTTCTATCGCGTGTTCAATTTTTATTTAACCTTTATTTAACTTGTCAAGTCAGTTAAGATGATGGCCTACCCCGACCAAACCCTTCCCTAACCCGGATGACAATTGTGCTCCGCCCTATGGGACTCCCGATCATGGCCGGGTTGTGATACAGCCCGGCTCTGTAGTAACGCCTCTAGCACTGCGATGCAGTGCCTTAGAATGCTGTGCCACTCGGTCCCCCAAATGATGTCCGAGTCGGGAAAAAAACAGTGTTTGTTGTAACGTCTTTTGTTGTTGGGGCCTCTCGAATGGGGCAGCAGTGCTAGAGGCGTCACTACAGATCCGAGTTCGATCCCGCTGACACGGTTGCCAGTTGTAAGGTGTTTCCTCCGACGCATTGGTGCGGCTGGCCTACGGGTTAAACGGGCAGGGTGTCAAGACTGTAACTACCAATTGGATATCACTAAATTGGGGCGAAAAGGGGGTAAAAACTACAAACAAAAAAACATGTGTTTTTGTAATATCCCAAACGGACGTGGCAGTTTCACCATTCAGGATTGCAACTTTAAAATGTGAAAAATACAATATTTTCTGTCATCTTTTCAACCAGAAAAACTGATTTCAACCAGAAAAGGGTGTGATCATGACTTCCCTTGCAAAATGTTGCCTAATGGGCAGGTCTCTAGTGCACTATAGTGAAACACACATTCTCTTTTGTTAACCCGTCTTTTCCCATCCTTTGTGTTGGTAGGGACCCATGCCACCCCCACCATGGACAGGATGAGACAATATCTTGAAGACAGTCTAAAGAACAATCTCTACAACCCAGAAGGACTGCAGATCAGCCTATATGTAAATAATCTACAGTCTCCCTGACTATATGACATAAATTGTCATATAAATTGAATATAAATTGTAAAACAGTTGAGTGTAATCTGAAAACGTCTGCATAGACATACTGTCATTTCAGTCATGCGAATTGTGCTATGAAATAGCAGTTTCCATCTGGGGTTTTATTGTGACAATGTTATAAATATAATATTTCTCCAACCTAACAACCACCACCATTATTTTCCACAGGGCTCTGAGCTTTTCCACTTCCGTATCTCTGTCATTCCTGGAGTTGTGTTGTGTGACCTGGTGGAGGAGGTACAGGTGAGGAACCCTGTAGCTTTTACACTGAAGTCAGTAACGAATAAAAAAAGAGGAAGAGCAAGATAACCTCCGGCCCTCACCTATTTCTCTCCTTCCTTTCTTGCTCTCCCTTTCTCTCTCTTTCCATACGGGTAGATCTACGTAGATGAGCCTCCGCTGGCGTTCCCAACCCAACACCTCGTCAACAACATGGCAGCCATCATCCTGGGAGGCCTGCTGCTCTTTGGCTTCCTTCTCATATACAACGGCGTTGCCATGCCAACCAAGAGCAGCATCAAAACCCTCCTCAAGAAACACAAGCCCACCATCTCGCCAACCAGAACCCAGAACTCTACCACGACACAGGGACCCGAGTAGGATTTTACAGTTCGGCATTGTAAGAGTGTGTTATAGAGTTGTACGTTCCATTTTTAGCCTTTTAACCTAAGTATGAGATGTAAATGTTTTTAGTGTTCAGATTGATCCTTTTTTCAAATGTGTGTTCCATGAAATTTGTATTTGGAAAAGATTGAAAGAAACTAGCAAAGATGAAAAGGTACAAATGAAAGGAAAAACACATGCTCGGAGTGGGTTTTATTGGTTGTTGCTGTGTTTTCAAAGAAAATACAAACTGTAAAAAATGTTTTCACAAAAAGTAAACCAGGATTTGTTGCCATTAGGACCCTATCAGATACAACCTACCAGAATATAATGTAGTAGTATCACATATTATCTCAGGCCTGTAGGAGTAGTCGGGAAGGATCCATAAAGAAAACACATCACTCATAGTCGTGAGTACGTAGTAACCCATATTAAAGTGGAATGCTGCATAGGAGCAGCTACAGTGGCTTGTGAAAGTATTCACCCCCCTTAGCATTTTTCCTATTTTGTTGCCTTACAACCTGGAATTAAAATATATTTTGCCTACTACTATGAAGATGCAAAAAAATATATTTGTGAAACAAACAAGAAATAAGACAAAAAAAACGGAAAACTTGAGCGTGCATAACTATTCACCCCCTCCAAAGTCAATACTTTGTAGAGCCACCTTTTTCAGCAATTACAGCTGCAGGTCTCTTGGGGTATGTGTCTATAAGCTTGGCACATCTAGCCACTGGGATTTTTGCCCATTATTCAAGGCAGAACTGATCCAGCTCCTTCAAGTTGGATGGGTTCCGCTGGTGTACAATCTTTAAGTCATACCACAGATTCTCAACTGGATTTAGGTCTGGGCTTTGACTAGGCCATTCCAAAACATTTAAATGTGTCCCTTAAACCACTCGAGTGTTGATTTAGCAGTATGCATAGGGTCATTGTCCTGCTGGAATGTGAACCTCCGTCCCAGTCTCAAATCTCTGTAAGACTGAAACAGGTTTCCCTCAAGAATTTCCAGCCATCATCATTCCTTCAATCTGACCAGTTTGTAAGACTGATTGTGGGGAATTCTCGGGGTGATGGAGGTGTTGGGTTTGCGCCAGACATAGAGTTTTCCTTGATGGACAAAAAGCTACATTTTAGTCTCAACTGACCAGAGTACCTTCTTCCATATGTTTGGGGAGTCTTCCACATGCCTTTTGGCGAACACCAAACGTGTTTTCTTTTTTTTTCTTTAAGCAATGGCTTTTTTTCTCTTCCGTAAAGCCCAGCTCAGTCCTTAAAGTGGTCCTATGGACAGATAATCCAATCTCCGCTGTGGAGCTTTGCAGGTCCTTCTGGGTTATCTTTGGTCTCTTTGTTTTCTCTCTGATTAATGCCCT
This sequence comes from Oncorhynchus nerka, assembly GCF_034236695.1. Lineage (NCBI taxonomy): Eukaryota > Metazoa > Chordata > Actinopteri > Salmoniformes > Salmonidae > Oncorhynchus > Oncorhynchus nerka. The sequence continues at coordinate 45,226,893 of NC_088413.1, forward strand.
CCGGTCCGTGAGTTTTGGTGTGCGGCCCTCTCTTGGCATATTTGTTGTGGTGCCATATTCTTCCATTTTTTAATAATGGATTTAATGGTGCTCTGTGGGATGTTCAAAGTTTCTGGTATTTTTTTATAACCCAACCCTGATCTGTACTTCTCCACAACTTTGTCCCTGACCTGTTTGGAGAGCTCCTTGGTCTTCATGGTGCTGCTTGCTTGGTGGTGTTGCAGACTCTGGGGCCTTTCAGAACAGGTGTATGTATACTGAGATCATGTCACAGATCATGTGACACTTAAATATTGTCCACCTGTGTGCAATCTAACTAATTAAGTGACTTCTGGAGGTAATTGGTTGCACCAGATCTTATTTAGGGGCTTCATAGCAAAGGGGGTGAATACAAATGCGCTCACCACTTTTCTGTTTTTTAATCTTTTTTTCATTTCATTTCACCAATTTGGACTATTTTGTGTATGTCCATTACATGAAAACCAAATAAAAATCAATTTAAATTGCAGGTTGTAATGGAATAAAATTTAAAGAAATGCCAAGGGGGTTGAATACTTTTGCAAGGCACTGTATAAGCAATAAATGGGAAAAACAAAGGGGACGTAGCAGATGTGATATTTCATTTTCAAATGGGTTACAATTAGGTTAAGGTAAGGGTCTAACCAAAGACAATCTATTATATTGACAAGATAGTCGAGTGACCACTAACATTGGAAATGAGTGTCCTCAAAGATGGAAGCACTGTATTGTCTTTGATGGAAGGCAGGCCAAAGGAGTCGAGATCAGGTGGGACTATTCTAGCCAATGAGAGGGCAGATACACGTGTGAACAAAAGGCACAACTCAGATTAAGTTTTATTTTTTTTAGGTTTCCGAAATGCCACATGCGTTCACTTATATAAATACAGTAAGCAATTCAAGTTTTTCTTATCCAAATTCGACTCATTGTCCTCCATAAAAAATTCCTCACTTTGCGGTCTTATTTTCGTGGACAGATTTTGGGCAAAGTAAACCCTCTCGCTTCATCTCTTCCTCTGCTTAAACTCATGATGTCAATCCAGTTGGCATCAACTGTCTGTGCTCCCATTGGTCATCCTGAGCTGTTCAAGCTCCTCCTCCAGGCTTCTAATTCGCTGCAGGAGTTCGGCCCTGTCCTGCTGTGCCCTGAGCTCTGCCTGCCGCTTGGCATCCTGGATCTTCCTCTCATACCAGCACTCCAGCTGAGTGGACACTGTCTCAAAGAACCTCTGGGTCACCTGCAACAAAGATACATGAAGTGAGTGAAGAAGAAGTTACCCCTTCTCCACACACAACCCCTTCCCAGAATCCAAGTGAAAAGAAATCATTGGTCCACAGCCCACCAGTGTTGTAACTTTAATGTGTTACAGAGTTAATGTTTAAGTTAATTCATGGAGCTGTATCTAAAGATATTTCTTTACAGTTATTTACATATGTAATTGTATTGGTTAGTATTGAATTACGCTTTTGACTGCAAGTTCCAGAATGCCTTGCGACAGAAATGAGAGAGATAACGCGCCAATTATGTGCAGGTGCAAGTGATTAAGCGGACTTTCCGATAGCATCTTACCTGCATTGCTCTGTAGTATCTAAAGTTGTTAAATGTAACGTGAACAAGTATTATTACTAAAATAAGCTTTCATATCAAACCCGACGTCCCGAGTCATTACTTTGAAGTTAGTTAATCTAAAAACCAGGGCAATGTGAAGCCATTGATATAGTATTCACCACAGCTATCTTGTCATCAGTTACCTCCATGGCGTGTAGGTTGTTTCTCTCCTGACTGAATGTGGGCTCAGGGGGTCTGTCCATGAAGAACTCTAGGGTCCTGGTCCCGACACTGGGTGGTCTCATCAGGCCGCGCGTCCTGATCCGGTCCCGGAGGTGCTTCTTGTGGTGCCAGCCATGGCTGTCCTGGCCCCGGCCCTGCTTCCAGTTGCTGGTGGGAGACTGGCTGCTGCTGGAGCAGCCATCCCAGATCAGCCCCGGAATGTGATTGTCGAGCAGTTCTGGATGCTGACACCGGGTGGCGGTAGAGCTCAGGAGGATTCCCGGGTGATGGCGGTGAGCTAGCAGAGGGAGAAGAGTAGTGTTCTGGTCGTCATCTGAGAAGGGAGGAACGAGAAATGGAGCTGGTTTTTTTCAAGCTTGTGCGTTTTCTAAATCAGAGGTGTAGGACCTAGACCTACTGTCAACCCCACAACTTCATCACCAAAAATGTTGGGACGAGGTTAAACAAATTCATACTTTTTTTTTAGATTGTGACTTGATTTCTGGAACCACCTTCCCATATCTCATTTTCATTTCATGTTCCTCCTAACACCCACCTGGTGATCTGTCCAGCTTCAGCTCAAAGTACTTCCTGCCCGACCCCTGGCCCTGCTCCATTGCCGGACTGTGTGGTGCATTGTGGGTGATTGAAGGTGAGGGTGAAGGGCATGACAGCAGGTTGACGTAGTTAGCCAGAGAGCTGCTGCTGTCCCCAGAGAAGACAGAGAGCAGGGGGAGGCACTCTGAGTCTCCATCATCCCCCACAGACTGCTCCACAGACGGTGAGGGGAGCAGCTTGTGGTACTGGGGGTGGGCTGGGAGGTGGAGGTCCATATCCTGGATCTGAGTCATGCACCACCTCTTCAACTCCTGGGCTGCTGCTGCCTGCTTGGGGTTTGAACCACAGAGAGACATAGAGGGGTCGTTCCACAAATTGTGTGCCTTCTGGGTAGTGTAACTTTTGATTTCACCTCATTTTAACATTCTGTCATAAAGAGCACATGTTCAACTTCATAAAAAAACTTTTTTTTTCTGGTGGGTGGTTAAGTGGTTAAATATGAATATTAATATATTAAGTGCCAAATAAAGTAACAGGGTTGACTGTAACATGGTTGAGGATTTCACCTCGAAACAGCCATTAATCCTTGGGGTGGGGGAAAGGAAGTTTGTTGTGTGCAACAGGGAGAGACAATTGTAAGTAAGCTTCACCACAAAACATGTTCAAAAAGAGTACAACCAGCTCACCTGCTTTTACACTATAGTTTTACTATTAGATGTTACATTTTTGTTTTTTCTTTAGAGACAAAATAAAAAATAATAGTTTCAACACATTAAAATGAGAATTCAGTTCACATAACAGGGTTGACCTTAAAATGAGGGACAAATGAATCACTAATCCCATCAACTAAATAATAATTTTCAGAAATGACTTTTGTCCAAGCAACAAAATAACTAGGGCTTTACAAACCTGGAGAAATGTTGCGATTAAGTGGGATGAAATCTTAGAAGTCACAAAGGAGGAACATGGCAAAATGCTGAATGTCTTTATTCATATTAAAAATCTGATTTAATAAATTCTCCATGTGGTCTATATTAAAAAGGCACATTAGCTAATTTAACAGCCTTTTTTAAAATGTTTTAAATGGTGCACAATTTCTACTTAAAATATCAAAGGGACGCAAAACCAGGGGTTAGGATTAGGGTGACTGCTGCCTGTTTTGTGTGTGAACAACCAGAGAAACATAGGGGTTAGGGTGACTAATGCCTGTTTTGTGTGTGGACAACCAGAGAAACATTAGGGGTTAAGGTGACTGCTGCCTGTTTTGTGTGTGAACAACCAGAGAAACATAGGGTTAGGGTGACTGCTGCCTGTTTTGTGTGGAACAACCAGAGAAACATAGGGGTTAGGGTGACTGCTGCCTGTTTTCTGTGTGGACAACCAGATAAACATAGGGGTTAGGGTGACTGCTGCCTGCTTGGTGTGTGAATGAACACCAGAAATACATGTTGTCATGCTTTCAGAAGATGTGGGTTAGTGAAGATGTTAGTTAGAGATGTTGTGAATATGTTTCAGACGTTATTACGAAGGGTGAATAAGGCCCTGGTTAAAAGGAGTACACTGTATAGAGAATAGAGTGCCATTTGGGATGAGGATAGAAGGTATATAAGGGTGTGGTTGTGCCATGTAATACCATACCTGTCTCCTCTGTGCCTCCTCTCTGCCCTGGGCAGCTGTCTGGTCCATCCTGTAGAGACACTCCATCCTCTCTACTGCCACCCTCTCCTGGGTCAACATGTCCAGCACTTTGTTCTGATCAACACAACGCCGAACAGCAGCTATCAGTTAAACAGAATTCATGGTTGCATCTCAAATAGCATTCAAAAGTGTCGCGTTATAGGGGGAATATGGTGATAAAAAGGGTTTGATAAAAAATAATAAAAAATAAAAAATGTTGTTGCAGCAAATCAAGTCGGACATTTTTAAGTGGATATGACAAACTTTAGAGCCTTTCAAACCTCAAATACACGACACGTTTGCATTTCCTGCCATGCAGGAAAATTCTCAGCCACAAAAGAGTGATCAAATTAAGATGCTACATCTGTATGTCATTCATGTCATTTCCACACAAATGTCCACACAAATTCGAGTGGAGGTTTACAGGCTGTATTTGCAGTTTGTCTTTCTGTATGAGACAGAAAAAGCCATGTGTGCAACAAAGTTGAATTGAATTGACTGGTAGCAGACAGGCCTGGTGTATGCTCTTGCGGTCCATCCTCCCAAGCCTAGTATAGACTTGCTCCTGAACCGTCAGCATCTGTGTCCTCATCTCCTCTTTAGTGGCGTTCAGCTCTCCCTCTAGCCTCTTGATCAGGGGCTTACAGTGGCAGCCATTGGCTGGGGCCTGACCAGGCGACACAATCATGTATAATTGTGATATTTGTTTTACATATTTTCTTTAGATTTCTTTCATTGGTTTCTTTCTAAATCTCTTATATTACCAATATCAACAGCAACAACAATACTTCTACTGTACTGTACCACTACTACCACTTCAGTTATGGACACCCCACCCCTAGGGTTGAAACATTTCAATAACTTCAAGAGGAAATAAAAAGTTGGTAATGGAATATTCTATCTGGGGTTTCACGAAACCCTGAGAATTTTGGAAATGATCTGAATTTTGCAGCGTGGTGACTGACCTGTTTGACATTGCCGTCCTTGTCGCGGTACAGGGTGTATAGCTGATAGGTTTTGCCGTTGTGAGGCGGAAGGGCTTCATCATGTGTACACAGTCTGCACTTCCCGTGGAGTTCGGGATGGCCATTCCTTCTTCTTCTCGGAGTATCCTCTGCCAAGGCCTGGAAGAAGGAGACTTCATTGTCCATTATCTTGCAGAGAACAGAAATGGTCTTTATCCTCACAACCCAATCCCCTGAGACACCCCTAAGCACCTGTTCTTTGAAAAGCTTATGTCTTCTCCTTCTGTGGTAAGGGCTGGTTGGGGTGACTGATGTTTTACTGTAGTGAAGGCGGTGGTGATGATGGTGAGGCAGCCCTGCTCTGCTGGCCCTACGCTCACTACCGTGAGACGCCTCAGCCACGTACCCACTGTCCTGATGAAGGAAACAGCCAGGAGGCAGAGGTGAAGGAGAAGATAACTTTATTGTCCAATTGTACACAAAGGTCCATGAAGGTTCGACTTCCGCTTTACCCCAACCCAATAACTCAAGAGGCACAAATAATGTAAACATCATATTTAACACTGGGTTGGCATCCCGCCGTCTACTGTCATCCATTTTTTGCCTGTCAATATACACCGCCTAATTTTACCCCCAGACATCCTTTACCTTGTTGGGCAGAATTTCTTCTCTAGTGACAGACTGGGTTCTGCGTTCTGCTTTCAGCCGGTCCCTTTTCTTCCTCACCGTCATTTCTCTAGTGAAACAGTGAACCTGACCAAAGCACAGGAGAGTAGAAAACTTCACAGTCCAGCCAAGGTGCATAAAAATGAAGAACAGACTGGATTACCGACTGGAAAAACTGACTACTCATCGAGGCGATGGGTAATCATCTGCACTCTTTATACTCCTTAATAAACTGTCACCCTTGGAGGGAAATGTAAGTTCACTAACAGGTGTTTTGATGCCAGAATCAGCTCATAATGTGTATCAGATCAGTGTGTCATTGGTCTATGTCCAAAGAAACATCTCATGCTGACCTGAGGAGCTCTGGCCAGCAGGAGAGACACATCTTTGTGGTTGTAGTCTCTGGCCTTGTCCAGGGCAGTCTTCCCTGCCTGGAACACACAGCAATTAATTGAAAGGTTGCGTTGCTGACAAGGTCCCTGCACTGTTGACAATGCTCCTTTTAAATGCAACCCCCCCCTACATAGTACACTGGTCAGAAGTACAGCACTGTATGATAATAGAGTAGCATTTGAGATGCATCCACTTACGTTGTTTCGTGCGTTGCCGTCAGTCCCTGCCTCCAGGAGGAGCTGAACAGTTTTCTTGTGGTTTAGGGCAGCCGCCACATGGAGAGCAGTGTCCCCTAGCTGGGTATAGGAAACAGACAGGTGACTAACCCTATCCCCTAGCTGGGCACAGGGAAGAGTTGACTATAGGTGTGAGAGCAGTCAAAGGAGCCCACCCCCCTAGGGTTAGGGAGGATAAGCTGATCCTACATCTATGTAAAGGTTACCTCTACCCAGAGTGAGCAGTCTCTCACTGGACACAGTCTCTCACTGACTGGACACAAACTCTACTGTGGCATCAAACTAAACAAGTAATCAATGACGTGAAAGGAGCTGTAGTAACAATATAAATCAAGCTGGGACCTACCTGGTTTTTCTCCGTAACAGAGCATAAGGCGTCCACCAGAATCTTGATCATGGCCAGGTGATTGTAGCGTGCTGCCACATGCAAACAGGTGTCCCCCACATTGTTTTTGATGTCTGGTCTGGAGCCTCCCAGCAGCAGCACGTGGGCGCTCTGAGTATTGGCATTCTGACAGGCCAGGTGGAGAGCTGTGTTTCCTGCCTAAGAACAAACACACAAAGCCTAGTGTGGCAGAACCGAGCCGTCAAGGTGGAAAGTCTGTCGATGTGCCCTTGAGCAAGGCACTTAACCTCTCTGGGATAGGCGGGACAGTCGCATCCCACTTGGCCAATAGCCAGGGAAAATGCAGAGCGCCAAATTTTTAAAAAATACTATAAAAATCGAACTCATTAAATCACACATGTAAGATACCAAATTATACCAAATCAGGGGCGCCGTACTACTATGACTGACCCTGTGAAACAACACTGCACCTATCCGGTGCAGTGACACATTTTTTATAAAAAATTCCAGCGACACCCTATTATAGTGCACTACTTCAAAAGGAGTGCACTACATAGAGAATAGGGTGCCATTTGGGATACACTCTGACAGTGGCATGAAAAACCTGTCAGGCACCAGACAGAAAAACATTTCAGTCCTAATGATTTTTACCATCATTGGTCACAGATCTAGACCTAGCATATTCACATTTGAATTGCTGTACCTTGTTCCTGGCGTGAACGTCAGCTCCAGCCTTGACCAACAGTTTGACTGACTGACGGAAGCCATGCCATGAGACCTCATGGAGCGCCGTGTTGCCGTCCTATCAGAAACAGCGAGACGTAAAGCACTGTCATTAGAAGGAGTGAAACATTTGTTTTTCTAATAATGTAATTTAATTAATATGCCCGGACCTCATATAGATTGCTAATTCAGTTCAGGTACATTACATTCCTCCCTGTGTTGTGAATGCTTGTATTTTTGGCCCTCCTGTACATTAAATAAAGGAAATGTGACTTTGTCTTCAGACTTGAAGATTCTGTGACATTTCAGTAACATTGCTTCAGATTCCTCAACATTTCATGAGACATTCAGAGTCTGTGTCCCACGTGGCGCCCTATTCCCTTTATAGTGCAATACATTTGACCAGGGCCCATGGGGACCTGCAGTGTATTCGGAAAGTATTCAGACTCCTCAACTTCTCCACATTTTGTTACTTATTCTAAAATTGACTACATATTTTTTTCTTTCCTCATCAATCTACCCACAATACCCTATAATGACAAAGCAAAAACAGGTTTTAAGAATGGTTTGCAAATATATTCACAATAAAACACTGAAATATCACATTTACATAAGTATTCAGACCCTTTAGTCAGTACGTTGTTGAGGCACCTTTGGCAGCGATTAACAGCCACGAGTCTTCTTGGGTATGACGCTACAAGTTTGGCACACCTGTATTTCGGGAGTTTCTCCCATTCTTCTGTGCAGATCCTCTCAAAGGATGGCGCCAACAGAGATGGTCGCCTCGCTTCGCGTTCTTAGGAAACTATGCAGTATTTGTTTTTTTATGTATTATTTCTTACACTGTTACCCCAGGAAATCTTAAGTCTTATTACATACAGCCGGGAAGAACTATTGGATATAAGAGCAACGTCAACTTACCAACATTACGACCAGGAATACGACTTTCCCGAGGCGGATCCTCTGTTTTGGACCACCACCCAGGACAATGGATCGGATCCCAGTAGGGATCCTATTTCAGGGGCTGAGTCACTGGCTTACTGGTGCTCTTCCATGCCGTCCCTAGGAGGGGTGCATCACTTGAGTGGGTTGAGTCACTGACGTGATCTTCCTGTCTGGGTTGGCGCTCCCCCTTGGGTTGTGCCGTGGCGGAGATCTTTGTGGGCTATACTCGGGCCTTGTCTCAGGATGGTAAGTTGGTTGTTGAAGATATCCCTCTAGTGGTGTGGGGGCTGTGCTTTGACAATGTGGGTGGGGTTATATCCGAGACAGCCTACAGGGAGCAGGTGAGGGCCCTCGGAGTGTGGTGTCAGGAAAATAACCTCACACGCAACGTCACCAAAACAAAGGAGATGATCCTGGACTTCAGGAAACAGCAGAGGGAGCACCCCCCTACCCACATCGATGGGACTGTAGTGGACAAGGTGGAAAGTTTTAAGTTCCTCGGCATACACATCACGGACAAACTGAAAAGGTCCACCCACACAGACAGCGTGGTGAAGAAGGCGCAGCAGCGCCTCTTCAACCTCAGGAGGCTGAAGAAATTCGGCTTGTCACCAAAAACACTCACAAACTTTTACAGATGCACAATCAAGAGCATCCTGTTGGGCTGTATCACCACCTGGTACGGCAACTGCTCCGCCCACAACCGTAAGGCTCTCCTGAGGGTAGTGAGGTCTGCACAACGCATCACTGGGGGCAAACTACCTGCCCTCCAGGACACCTACACCACCTGATGTTACAGGAAGGCCAAAAAGATCATCAAGGACAACAACCACCCAAGCCACTGCCTGTTCACCCCGCTATAATCCCAAAGGCGAGGTCAGTACAGGTACATCAAAGCTGGGACCGAGAGACTGAAAAATAGCTTCTATCTCAAGGCCATCAGACTGTAAACAGCCATCACTAACACTGAGTGGCTGCTGCCAACATACTGACTCAAATCTCTAGCCACTTTAATAATAAAAAAATGGATGTAATAAATGTATCACTAGTCACTTTAAACAATGCCACTTTATACAATGTTTACATACTCTACATTACTCATCTCATATGTATATACTGTACTCTATACCATCTACTGCATCTTGCCTATGCCGTTCAGCCATCACTCATCCATATATTTATATGTACATATTCTTATTAATTCCTTTACACTTGTGTGTATCAGGTAGTTATTGTGAAATTGTTAGATTACTTGTTAGATATTACTGCACGGTTGGATCTAGAAGCACAATAATTTCGCTACACTCGCATTAATTGATGCTAACCATGTGTATTTGACCAATACAATTACATTTGATTTGAAGCTCTGTCAGGTTGGATGGGGAGCATTGCTGCACAGTTATTTCCAGTTTTCTCCAGAGATGTTTGATCGGGTTCAAGCTGGGCCACTCAAGGACATTCAGTGACTTGTCCCGAAGCCACCCCTGCTTTGTATTGGCTGTGTGCTTAGGGTCGTTGTCATGTTGGAAGGTGAACCTTCGCCCCAGTCTGAGGTCCTGAGCACTCTGGAGCAGGTTTTCATCAAGGATCTCTCTGTAATTTGCTCCGTTCAGCTTTCCCTCGATTCTGACTAGTCTCCCAGTCCCTGCCGCTGAAAAACATCCCCATAACATGACGCTGCCACGACCATGCTTAACCGTAGGGATGGTGCCAGGTTTCCACCAGATCTGACATTTGGTATTCAGGCCAAAAAGTTCAATCTTGGTTTCATCAGACCAGAGAATCCTGCTTCTCATGGTCTGAGAGTCCTTTAGGTGCCGTTTGGCAAACTCCAAGCTGGCTGTGAATTGCCTTTTACTGAGGAGTGGCTTTTGTCTGGCCACTCTACCACAAAGGCCTGATTGGTGGAGTGCTGCAGTGATGGAAAGTTCTCCCATCTCCACAAAGGAACTATGGAGCTCTTTCAGAGTGACCATTGGGTTCTTGGTCACCTCCCTGACTAAGGCCCTTCTCCCCCGATTGCTCAGTTTAGCCGGGCGGCCAGCTCTAGGAAGAGTCTTAGTGGTTCCAAACTTCTTCCATTTAAAAATGGTGGAGGCCACTGTGTTCTTGGGGACCGTCAATGCTGCATAAATGTTTTGGTACCCTTCCCCAGATCTGTGTCTCGACACAATGCTCTACAGACAATTTCTTCGACCTCATGGCTTGGTTTTTGCTCTGACATGCACTGTCAACTGTGGGAACTTATATAGACAGGTGTGTGCCTTTCCAAATCATGTACAATCAATTGAATTTTACACAGGTGGACTCCAATCAAGTTGTAGAAACATCTCAAGAATGACCAGCAGGATGCACCGGAGCTCAATTTCGAGTCTCATTGCAAAGGGTCTGAATACTTACGTTTTACTATACATTTGCACAAATGTCTAAAAACCTTTGTCATTATGGGTTATTGTGTGTAGATTAAGAGGGAAAAAGGGAATTTATTCCATTTTAGAATAAGGCTGTAACATAACAAAATGTGTAAAAAGTCAAAGAGTCTGAATACTTTCCGAATGCACTATATACAGTTGAAGGTGATTGAAGTTTACATACACTTAAGTTGGAGTCATTAAAACTCATTTTTCAACCATTCCACAAATTTCTTGTTAACAAACTATAGTTTTGGCAAGTCGGTTAGGAAATCTACTTTGTGCATGACACAAGTACTTTTTCCAACAATTGTTTACAGACAGATTAGTTCACTTATAATTCACTGTATCACAATTCCAGTGGGTCAGAAGTTTACATACACTAAGTTGACTGTGCCTTTAAACAGCTTGGAAAATTCCAGAAAATGATGTCAGGGCTTTAGAAGCTTCTGATAGGCTAATTGACATAATTTGAGTCAATTGGAGGTGTAGCTGTGGATGTATTTCAAGACCTACCTTCAAACTCAGTGTCTCTTTGCTTGACATCATGGGAACATCAAAAGAAATCAGCCAAGACCTCAGAAAAAAAAATTGTAGACCTCCACAAGTCTGGTTCATCCTTGGGAGCCATTTCCAAACATCTGAAGGTACCACATTCATCTGTACAAACAATAGTACACAAGTATAAACACCATGGGACCATGCAGCTGTCATACCGCTGAGGAAGGAGACGCGTTCTGTCTCCTAAAGATGAACGTGCGAAAAGTGCAAATCAATCCCAGAACAACAGCAAAGGACATTGTGAAGATGCTGGAGGAAACAGGTACATAATTATCTATATCCACAGTAAAACGAGTCATATATCAACATAACCTGAAAGGCCGCTCAGCAAGGAAGAAGCCACTGCTCCAAAACCGCCATAAAAAAGCCAGACTACGGTTTGCAACTGCACATGGGGACAAAGATCATACTTTTTGGAGAAATGTCCTCTGGTCTGATGAAACAAATATAGAACTGTTTGAACATAATGACTATCGTTATGTTTGGAGGAAAAATCCGAAGAACACCATCCCGACCGTGAAGCACGGGGGTGGCAGCATCATGTTGTGGGAGTGCTTTGCTGCAAGAGGGACTGGTGCACTTCACAAAATAGATGGCATCAAGAGGCAGGAAAATTATGTGGATATATTGAAGCAACATCTCAAGACATCAGTCAGGAAGTTAAAGCTTGGTCGCAAATAGGTCTTCCAAATGGACAATGACCCCAAGCATACTTCCAAAGTTGTGGCAAAATGGCTTAATTAAGGACAACAAAGTCAAGGTATTGGATTAACCATCACAAAGCCCTGACCTCAATCCCATAGAAAATTTGTGGGTAGAACTGAAAAAGTGTGTGCGAACAAAGATGCCTACAAACCTGACTCAGTTACACCAGCTCTGTCAGGAGGAATGGGCCAAAATTCACCCAATTTATTGTGGGAAGCTTGTGGAAGGCTACCCGAAACCTTTGACCTAAGTTAAACCATTTAAAGGCAATGCTACCAAATACAAATTGAGTGTATGTAAACTTCTGACTCACTGGGAATGTGATGAAAGAAATAAAAGCTGAAATAAGTCATTCTCTCTACTATTATTCTGACATTTCATATTCTTAAAATAAAGTGGTGATCCTAGCTGACCTAAAACAGGGAATTTTTACTAGGATTAAATGTCAGAAATTGTGAAAAACTGAGTTAATATGTATTTGGCTAAGGTGTATGTAAACTTCCGACTTCAACTGTATTGGGACAGATCCAGATTCAGAGACATTTCTCTCCCTCACCTTGTCCTGCAGGTCTAGAGCGCAGCCTCCCTTGATGAGTCCGTCTATGATATCACTGTTCCCCACCATGGCTGCTCGGTGGAGGGCTGTCTGGTGGCCCTGTGATGACAGAAGGACATGGGCCTGGACTGCCTCCCTGTCACTCATCACTGCTCACTACTGTCAACACAACACACAGAATACTAACGTTAAACACACACGTGTACGCATGGACGCACACATGCATACACACGCACACAAATGCATGCACGCACGAGTACACACATCACTAATGTGCAACCCAACACACAACATACATTACACACCGAGGTTAAAATGCTAAAAATGCTAAACTCTATCTCAATCACAAAAATAGTGCATCAACCTCCAACACGCAATCTAAGATAAAAAGCCATTCATCTCTATGTACCAAATGAAGTCTGGTATGATCACGTAAAGATCGTGTAATGGGATGAAAACCTAATCTGGGTAACAAAAACATGATCTCATAGGGAATATTGTTTGCTGTATCAGATCATCAATAATGATTTCATTATTTTTTTAAATAGCATCAAGGACAATATCTAATGGTCGATATGATGAATATATTTAAAATCTAAATGGTCAATATTTTTCATCTGATCTGAAAGCATTGTTTTACCTCATCCAGGATGTCCGTGTTCCAGCAGGATGTATCCCAATCCCAGATTGACCCTTTAAAAAGGTCAGGGTGCAGCGGTATGCCTGAGAAAAGTCAAACAACAAACCAACGATTGATGGGCTCAATCCAAATACGTATTATAAAAAATATATAATATGCCCTCTCCTTACAAAAGGCATTACAGCATTGTAGTAGGCAAATAAACATCGACTGAAATGAGCTCAGCTAGACTGTAAACTGCAAATAGTCACTCACTCCTCACACAACTGTAATCTGCTGCTCTCGGACAGAGTGCCCGCAGTGTGTGCATGCGTGTGCACATCCACGTGCATATGTACATGGTCATGTGTGTATGCCAGCCAGTATGTGCATTGGTGAGTACATATTTATGTGTGTGTGTGTGTGTGTTGGCGAGTCTGTGGGTGTGTGTGTCTACGTACGTATGTGTGTGCCAGCTAGCAGAATTAAAGGCAGTAAACAACCCCATGTATAATCCACAGGGGGGAAGCGGAGGAGATCCTGCTAGCTGGCTCTGCTATCTATCTGTTACAGATACAGGCTGAGAGTGGAACACAGAGCAGACAGGGAGCAGAGAGGGTTAAACCCTGCCCTGATACCACCACACAACTGCTCTGCCTCCAGACCACCCAGTCAGGAGAATAACCTATAGGCACAGAAGTGAATTGTATGATCGCTATGGTTATAAACCTGTCGGGATTATAAAATGACAGGGTAAAATAGATTGCTATTATGCATAGTGTTTCCTCATCTACCATTTGACTCGCCCCTGTCACTCCAATGAGTGCATGGGGCCCTGGTAAAAATGAGTGCACTATAAAGGAATTTGGGATGCAACGCAAGTTTCCCCCCTTGGCTTAAGCCCTAATTAAAAATTATTCTCACTCTGCGTCTGTCCTCCCTCCACCTTGGACTATTAGGAGACACCTCCTCTCACTCCCTCTATCCCCCTCCCTATATTGCCTCTCTATCCATCACCCACTCAGTCAGAGAGTGTGACCAATGTGTGCATCAGATCAGTGCACAAGTGAGATTTACACCACAGAGACAGAGCTATGACAGCAACACAGTGAGATATCCATCCATTTCACAAAGGCTTGATGGTAAAGTCTTCCAGTACAGTCAGAGAGGCAGGCAGAGGAGAGGAAAGGCAGTGACCCTGCTATGGGGCTTTAGCTGCCCTGTTCCAGATGTTGACTTCCTACCACTGCAGCTGTACACCGGGATGGACAGATGGAGGAAGGTTGAACTGGTTTCTGCTTGCTTTGCTGAATGCCTGGATCTACATTATGTTGTTCTAGTCATTTCATACAAAAAATTGTGTGAAAAGTCTGCTCAGCTGATGTGAGAAGTGTATTTCACAATGTTTTTTGTATATCCACAGTCATATTGTCTTTTGCCTTGACATTAGTAGCTGATTTGGTTTTGGGTGCCGAGATACGGTATGAAAGTGATGCGTAGTTTTCAATGAAATAACCTTGTAGTTTTTTACTTTTGTAGGTTTTTAAAAATGTTTTTCAATGAGCAAAAATGTCCTAAAAGGCATCTGGCACAAATGTGATGATATAATCGTCAAGCCATTCAAAAGATGAGGGGACAGGACCTGGAAGTATGACGTGGGACAAAGTCACTTGCACATCGTGTTACATTTTTATGTAAACATCTAAGAATTTGTCACAGGAAATGCAACCTTGGTGATGGCTACTTTGTCCCCCTGGGTGGTGATGTGTTGACCCACATGGTGGACCTGATGGTCTTTCTAGGAGGCTACGAGGAGCAGTACAAGACACTGCCAGGGTGGCTCATCAAAGACCAACCCTCTGAGCTGAGTTCCTCTCTAGGCTTCTTTCTTCTAGGGAGTTTTCCCTGGCCCCTGTGCTTTCGCTTCTGCTTTGCTCTTTGGGTTCTGGGCCAGGTTACTGTAAAGCACTTTGTGACTGCTAATGTAAAAATGGCTTGACTATCTGAGGTAAAGGAAATTCTAAGGAAAGGTTACTACTATTGCAAGTAGGCTACTTTCTGGTTGACACAGCTACATGGTTTTCATTGGACAGAAGAAAGGTGTTCAGCATTTTCATTGGACAGAAGCAAGGAGTTCAGCATTTTCATGGGATAGAAGGAAGGTGGGCGGAGTGACGACATTGCCACAGTTTTTTTCTGAGAGTCCTGGAAGAGGTGCACTGAATCACTCTAGGACCTGGCTCCTCTCTCTCTTTCTGTACGTGGCCTCCATAAGACTCATCTTTAATGCATTCTGATCTCTTTATGTACATGGGCCTGACTCTAACCATAAAGGCTTCCGGCTGGCCAGGGGATATAAAGACCATACAATATAATCCCATCACAGTCAATGTCACACCCTGATCTGTTTCACCTGCCTTGTGATGGTCTCCAACCCTCACCAGGTGTCTCCCATTACCCTCTACCACTTAGCTCCTCGGCTTTTGAGCATTTCCAGGGGGCGGTCATCTTCTCCAAGTTGGACCATCTGGTTCGGATACCGGAAGGAGACGAGTGGAAGACAGCCTTTAACATGGCTAGCGGGCACTACGAGTACCTGGTGATGCTGTTCGGACTGACAAACACTCCCGCAGTGTTCCAGGCCCTGGTCAATGATGTACTCCGTTACATGTTGAAACCGATTTGTTTGTCTACCTCGACAACATCCTCATTTATTCCCAGTAAAGCTCAAGAGCCCGTCCTCCATGTCCGACAGGTGCTCCGGCATCTCCTGGAGATCCAGGTTTTCATGAAGGCGGAGAAATGTGAGTTTCATCGCTCCACCATCTCCTTCCTAGGGTACGTCATCGCTGCAGGGAGTATTCAGATGGACCCTGAGAAGGTGAGAGCAGTGGTGGATTGGCCTCAACCCACATCCAGAATGCATTGCAACATTTCCTGGGGTTTGCTCATTTCTACCGTTGTTTCATCCGGGGTTACAGCACCCTTGCATCCCCCCTCTCTGCTCTCACCTCTCCCAAGATGTTGTTCACATGGTCTCCAGCAGCTGACCGGGCGTTCTCAGACTTCAAGCAGCGATTCACTACAGCTCCCATCTTAATACATCCGGACCCGTCCCGTCAGCTCGTGGTGGAGGTTGACACTTCGGACGTCAGAGTGGGGGCTGTCATGTCCCAGCGTTCTGCCCAGGACCAGAACCTGAATCCCTGCGCTTTCCTTTCCCATCGTCTTAACCCTGCTGAGAGGAACTATGACGTGGGAAATCGTGAATTACTCGCAGTTAAGATTGCGTTGTAGGAGTGAATGGCACTGGTTAGAAGGGGAGGAACATCAATTCTTGGTGGGGATGGACCATAAGAACCTGAAATATCGCCACACCTCAAATCCAGGCAGTGCCCTGTTATTCACTCGTTTCACTACCTCCTACCAGGGGGGAGGAGCCGCCCAACCGGATGTTTGTCCCGGACTCTGCCCATGCTCCAGTCCTGGAATGGGCACATTCCTCGAGACTCACGTGTCATCCTGGCTCCCGTCGGACCTTGGCTTTCGTCCGACAATGTTTTTGGTGGACCACCATGGTTCCTGACGTCTTTGCTTTCATTGCCGCCTGCACTGTGTGTGCGCAGAAAAAGACTCAAGCTTCGGCTGGCTTCCTTCAACTTCTCCCTGTTCCTCACCACGCCTGGTCCTATATATCCTTGGACTTCGTCACGGGTCTCCCTCCATCACATGGCAACATAACCATCCTTATGGTGGTGGATAGGTTTCCCATTTTATCCCCCTTCCTAAGTTGCCCTCAGCTAAGGAGATGGCCCAGCTCATGGTGCAGCATGTCTTCCGGATCCATGGACTTCCGGTCGACATGGTCTCCAATCACGGTCCTCAGTTCTCATCCCGTTTCTGGAAGGCATTCTGCACCCTCATTGGGTCGTTGGCCAGCCTGTCCTCTGGTTTTCATCTCCAGTCTAATGGCCAGCCGGAGCGAGCCAATCGGGACCTGGAGACGACACTTCGTTGCCTTGTCTCCACCAATACCACCACATGGTCAGCAACTAGTGTGGGTTTATATGCCCGCAACACCCTTCCCTGTTCTACTACTGGTCTCTCGCCTTTTTAGTGGTCCCTGGGATATCATCCCCCGCTCTTCCCGGAGGAAGAGGTCAGCATACCTTCTGCCCAGATGTTCGTCCATTGCTGTCGTCATACCTGGAAGAGAGCCCAGGCTACTCTTCTCAAGACCACCTCCAGGTATCGACGACAGGAGGACCGCCATCCTTTTGGGCAGAGGGTATGGCTTTCCACTCTGGATCTGCCCATCCAGGTGATGTCCCGCAGACTTTCCCTCCGTTTTATCGGCCCTTTCCCCATCTCTAAGGTCCTTAGCCTCTCTGCTGTTTGCCTTCTGTTGCCATCCGGTGTACATGGTGAGGCACCTACTGAGTGTTCGACCTCGAGGCAGGGGATTCCAGTGCCTGATTGACTGGGAGGGTTATGGCGTTGGGTGTTGGGTCCCCGCCAGGAATATCCTGGACCCAGTCCTCATTGCAGACGTCTGCCGTCGACACCCCGGTCGTCAAGTCCCAGGGTAGGACATGTCCCAGGGTAGGACACCAGGTGGCGCCCCTAGAGGGGGAGGGGGGGGGGGGGTACTGTCAAACCCTGGTCTGTTTCATCTGTCTTGTGATTGTCTCCAACCCCCAACAGGTTTCTCCCATTACCTAATGTGTATTTATACCTGTGGTTTCTGTTTGTCTGTTGCCAGTTCGTCTTGTCCCGTCAAGTCCTACCAGCGTGTTCCCGTGTACTATCCGCCTCCTGTGTCTGCATCTGGGTCTTACCCTGAGCCGTGATAGTCAGTCAGATTAAAGATGGTTGCCAGGGAGCATTTGTAGTCTGTGGTTCCTTTGATCCTCAGAAAGCCTATATGGTCTTAATCAGGGGGTTGTGTTGTGTGTACATACGTACAACAAAGCACCCTTCAGCTCGGCTTATCCTTGTTCCTCCTTCAGTAAGGTTTCTTAGAACAACCACATCTCACATATCCTATTAGATTACCTGAATTTCTGGAACACCTGGGAATGTTTGTTAAGGTACCAGAATTTTGCAACCCTACATGATCTGAGTGATAAGGAGAGGGTTTTACATTCATCAAACCCCCAAACTATCTCCGTCTCTGGTACCCAGTGTTCATAGTGGTGCTGTTTCTCATCCCAGTCTCTGGGACCACCAGTTGTTTCACACATTTAATCTATTCGAACACTAGGATCAAGGGTTGTGGAAGACGACTGAGTTGATAATATAAACGTGAGTCTTCTAGAGAAATTAACAGTGTACATTCTGCTGTGCGACCGTAACAAAGCTTGGAATGTCCACTCCCAAGCCAAAGAAATACTAGCTTTTAGATGGTACGGCTGGCTAAAACATTGTCAAGAGGGTGGTCGCGGGTTTGTGAGACAGAGAATCTGATAGCAAGTGCCGATAAGGACGCTATAGAGTTAAGCAAGTAGCTATGCAGTTAAGCCTGTTACATGAGTGCTAGTATTCTCTGTCTAGCTCTCTAGGTTAGCTGTACAAATACAATCATTTGGGGGATGCT
The DNA here is from genome assembly GCF_034236695.1 of Oncorhynchus nerka. NCBI lineage: Eukaryota > Metazoa > Chordata > Actinopteri > Salmoniformes > Salmonidae > Oncorhynchus > Oncorhynchus nerka. The sequence goes on from NC_088413.1 coordinate 45,245,638, forward strand.
TATATTTGTCCTGTTACACACAAGTGTGTAATGGAAATATATTTCTTGCATATCCATACTCCCCCTGAGACTCGGGCAGGCAGTGCGGTCATCATTGTACAGCGTGGCTGGCGCAATTAGGGTTAACCTCCTTGCTCAAGGGCACAGCAACAGAGTTTTGTACATTTTCGGATCTGGTATTCCAATCAGCAATCTTTTGGTAACTGGCCCAGCGCTCTAACCTCGAGGATACCTTTCGCCCCTAATATACAGTATAAAGCTTCCTATCACAATGTAACCCCTATCAACTCTGGAGTGATTGGTTATGATGGCAGATTAAAATAAATAGGTTTAAAGCAAATGACTGGGAGAAAAGCTGCTTTCATTGAACGCGTGCACAGCTATTAGCCTGGGTAAGCATTTGCTATCACTGTCTCCACTATAAGCAATTGAGAAGAGTCTTTCACAAAAGATTAGTGAAGACTTCACTGAGCTTTTGAAAATATGTTAATGCAGCATTAAGATCATATAGGGAGAGATGACACAACCCCCCCCCTCCCCCCCACACACACACACACACCCCCACCCCCACACACACAATGAGGTCATCCACTCTCCTAACACACCTGGTGTCTTACCATGCCAGCCAAGCAGTCCCAGGAGTAGTGTCTGGATGAGGAGGGGAAGACCTTGACACTCAGCTCAGTGAACACTAGAGACAAATACAGATTTGCCAAGGGATTGCCCTCAGTATCTACACAAATGTGCCAAATTGCATAGGTTACATCAGAAAAACACATTTGAGTGTTCCATAATTAACAAAGCTGTGAAATTTTACATAAGAATTTGCAGTATTGAAGTATGTTTGGCCTTAGTAATACTCTTTTCTTTGCATGTGATTACAAATAGAGGTGGAGTAATGGTAGAGAAATACTACTTAAGTATACTCGGCTTAATTGATCAACTCAGTGCGGTGCAATCGTCCTGTCCACTTCTCATCCAGCAACTTCTCATCCAGCTCCACAAGTAAATATGTCATTTGAAAAAACTCCTAAATGAGACAACCTCTATAAATAAAGGATAAATAAATACAAAGAATGAACAAACATATACAACATGATTTGTGAGAAGAAAATCAGTTTACTCACTGTGTCCCTGGACCCCTCGGGGTCAGTGTGTCCTAGAGTTTAACCCAGCTGCTGCTCTGGAGCATCAGCTGCACGCTTCCTGAGAGAAAGAGAGCGAAAGAGAGAGAGAATGGGAGAGAGGAGAGATAATAAGAGAGAGAGAGAAAGACAGAGAGACAGAGAGAAAGAGAGAGAGAGAGGGGAGAGATAATAGGAGAGAGAGAAAGAGGGGGCTATCACACTGTCAAGCCAGTATAGTTCTCACCCTCTCAGCTGTAGCTCTACTATACCCCTTCCAACCCCACCACTTACTACACCCCAACCGATGCCGTATCACAATGGATTTAGTTTAATCACATGCTTGTATATGTGGAGTGCCATGACAGATTAACACAGATCGGGCGGTACACTCGCCTGTCATCATTATTGTCTGAGACATCACATTCTCTGCAGCTATCTAGGCAGAGAGTGATGTATCATCGCTCTCAAGGGTAGACCGGGACAAAAATCCAGCCCTGGCATTTTAAGCACACCAGCCACATCACCGCGCGTGATCTCCTCTGTTGTCACTCTGTCTGTCTTTGCTACTCCTTGTGCTCCTCTGTTGTCACTGTCTGTCTGTCTGTCTGGCTGGCTGGCTGGCGTCTCTCTGTTTTCTTCCTACCTCCACTGCACCCACCTGTGAGCTGTCTCTGCTAAGCCTAGCATCCTTTCCCACAGCACTGTTACCAGAAGACCAGCGGACCACACTGCCTGAATGAATAAACACATTTAGAAGATCAAGAACAAAATGACTGAACGCATGCCTAATAGATGACCATTGGCTCACTTTACCTTATAAAAGTGCCTGACTTTCATACATGTGTCCCCCAATCCTAAGGGTTAATTACTATTACATACATAATATAGAGCTAAAATATTAATACCAACTGGTAGTACATGTGTGTCTCTCTCTCTTTTACTACCTCCACTGCATTTGACTGCTGCAGTAGCAGCTGAGCTGTCTGTGCTGCTAAGCCTAGCATCACTGTAACAAGAAGACCAGGGGACCACACTGACAGTACTGAGCCCAAAACCATAATAAACCATTTATAACGCATTTACAAACCATTTGTTCACCATTTATTAATCATTACTCCCACATTTGTAAGTGTTAGTGAGCTAGTTATTCACACAGTTATTTACAGTGCCCTCTGTAATTATTGGGACAGTGACACGTTTGTTGTTGTTTTGGTTCTGTACTCCAGCACTTTGCATTTGAAATTATACAACGACTATGAGGTTAAAGTGCTTTAAGGTTTCTTATTACATTCATGGTCCTTCAATTCTCTACAACCCTAATCCTACCCCTATTTTTCATACTGTTGAAGTACATTTGTACAAAAAGTGCTGTAATTTGTAAACGATTCACATGATATGGATGAGAATACTCTGGAATTAAAGATGACAGTCTGCATTAAGGCCAGTAGCAACCATTATTTTTCATGGTCCTTTCGAGCTGGATCCAGATAACTAAATGGTTCCCACAGTTGTGCCATCTCCAGTGACAGAGGTTCTGCCGACCCCTGTTCTGGACTCAAGATTTATCCTTACCTCCCTGCCTATTTGCGAGCAGGAATATCTACAGCCTTCTTCAGGGACGGAGAAGTTACCAAAGCTCATCCTGAGGGAGAACCCTACACCTACTCCAGCTGACACCTCTGGATGTCAATTGGTCCATAATGCGGGAGCCCTGTCTGTAGTTGCTGAAGGCGCCATGACCAGCCCTGCCACTCAGACCTCTCTGGTGGGATCTGTCTACTCCTACCTTCAACATCTCTGCTGCAGTGGCTTGGTCAATATCTGCTGTCCAGGCCCTGTCAGTCCCTGCCTGGTGGAATCTGCCGGTCTCAGCCCTGGGGTGCTTGCTAGCCCCTCCAAACTGTTTCCTGCTAGTTTCAGCCTTGGGAGACCCTGTGGGGAACCCTCCTGACGTCCCCATGGGGGACCCTCCTGACCGAGGTGTTCAGTGTCCTTTCGTGGGAGACACTTCACCTTTTGCCTTACTAGGTCCTAAGTCTATAGCGCCAGGAGGTCAAGAGTATCTTAGCCCTGAGTTTCCTGATTCCCTAGTGGCTTCACAGTTTCTGGCTGAACAGGGGTGAACAGGACTCCTGCTCCTGGGACATCTTACAAGCCCTCACCATTGAGGTACTCATGTTGCCTGTTCCTGGGCAGGGGAGCAGCCCATTCCAGAATTCCTTCACAATCTGCCCTGGCCACACCCGTTTCAGTCGCACCTGGTCTGTTGACCACAAGAACCTTTGTGATGGGGTGGCCAGGTTCACCAAAACACAGCCCTTCTTTTGGACCAGTCACCCGTCTGGTCTACATTTCTGCCTCTCTGGATGACCACAAGTATTCACATCATTCCTCTCAGTGACTGTCTGCCCTTGCTGCCCTTTGTTGTTGATTTCAAATCTGTACAACAAATTTTAGGGCGGTTATTAAAATGGCCAGCTTCAGTTAGCTGATTCTAGCCGTCCTTTATGGTTTGTTCTAGTCGGGCAGCTTAGTCTCCTATTCAGAGGACCTCCACTTTTGTTAGTGTCTTCTTGGTCAAGGTGACGCCAAATACTTATCACCACATCTCGTTCAGCCTATCAACAGTCTTGATTCCTGCAACTTCAGTTTCAGTTGGTCTATGTCCCAGCACGCTGTGTGTACAGAAACGTGCCTTCCACATCCTGATGAGCACTTCCACAGTTTCCCCTCCTGCTGAACTTATCCTCCTGTGGACTGAATCCATGTATGTCTGATGTTTAATTTTGCATGCATCTAAATGACCACATAGTCAATGTCAGTTCTCACTGGACATGATTCTCAGTTATCTGAACCATGAGTGGTCAGAACCATGAACCGTGTGTGTGTGTGTGTGTGCATGTGTAAATGTGGACATCTTCTTCCGTTAAACTCTCATTAACCTGGACATCCGCCTCATCCTTGTTCTGACCGGACATTCTCAAGTGGTTGCTACCGGCCTTAATCCAGCACCTAAGGTTTCTTATTACATTCACGGTCCTTCGATTGTCTACAACCCGAACCCTACCCATATTTTTCATGTGGTCTGCTGCATATGTATTAAAGTAGTCAAAAGTTTAGTATTTGGTCCCATATTCCTAGCATGCAATAATTACATCAAGCTTGTGACTCTACAAACTTGTTGGATGCATTTGCTGTTTGCTTTGGTTGTGTTTCAGATTATTTTGTGCCGAATAGAAATTAATGGTAAATAATGTATAGTGTCATACTGGGGTGACTTTTATTGTATGTATGAATAGAATATGTCTCTAAACACTTCTACATTCATGTGGATGCTACCATGATTCCTGATAGTCCTGAATGAATCATGAATAATGATGAGTGAGAAAGTTACAGACACACAACTACCAATTGTCATCTACAAGGCATTTATTCAGTGATTTTCTTCTTTGTCTAATATATGTGTTTATTCATTCACTAATGGTTGAGTTACAGAAAACATAAAAAGAAAAGGAGAGAGCGACTGCAGTTCCTTAATGTTTTGGGAGTATAAGTATCTCTCTCTCCAACTCTCTCTGTTTTCTTCTATTGAATTCAATATAAAACCTTCTGTGTTTCTCATAGAATGATGCCAGGAGTACTTTATGTGGATGCTGATAGATTTCCAGCGTCTGCTTCATTTGACAGTGCAGTTTATGCGTATCTTTCTGCCAAGAAGTGACAGGCCTTAGGCAAGAAATAGGTGGGACTTTCCAGCCTCCAGTGGCGGTGGCTATGTCATGTAATTCGACACCAGAGTCACTTGTTACTACAGCTCAAAAACTAAGACCCACTCGCTGGCTGAAGACTCAGATTCAAGAGAGAATAAACATTGATAAAACAATTTAAATACACAGAGAGTCCCTGAATTGACCTTTCACAGAGGATTATTTAGCTATTATGGATTAATCCAGTGTTTCATGTTTTAAATGACTATTTGCAAGCATTTTGCTACACCCGCAATAACATCTGCTAAACATGTGTATGTGACCAATAAAAGTTTATTTGATTAGCTTGATGGCTATTAGCTTATGTGTTATAAAAGCCAATCTAACAACTTTTAAGGCTATTGCAAGTTGATACCTGTCATATCTGTTCCTCCGAATCACCCCTTCCATAATTAGGCCTAAGTGATAATAAAACTACTATTTAATATGATATACAGACAAAATATGAATTGGCAGCAGTAAGTTAAATCTGTGTCAGTGTGTGTCTTTGTTTTCTCCCTACCTCGACTGCACTGTCTTCTGCAGCATCATCTGATCTGTCAATGCGCCTACATCATTTCTCAGACCAGAACTTTTAGAAAATAAGTTGGTTAATTTTACACGTTTAGCAGCGTCAGTCTCAAGAGCCTTTTTTTGTCTCTTTTTAGCACCACCTTTTTGTTTTTTATGATCCATGTTCTGGGCCGACTGATGAGTCTCAGCAGGTCTCTTTGCTGATGTGTGTTTGACTTTGAAGGTGAATTTTTGCCTGACCCCTTTCTCAATCAGAAAACCAGGCCGGCCCATTTTGATAGAAGGGGGTCTTCTGCTGCCCACTGATGAGGCAAATGATTAAATAAATTATTAAGACAAAAGAGAATAATTTAAAAACATCTTAACAGGCCAGTGGGCAACTGGCCATGTCCCTTTCTTTTGTGATTTAAATGTTTTATTTTTTTTGGTCAATTTTGAACAGTCCACCCAAGAAAAATATGTTTCATCTTGCATTTGCCAGAACTGCCAGATGGCCAACCCACCCATGATCGCTTTGCGTGTCTTTAGAGATTATGTTTTGAATGTATTATTTGAGGATTAGAGAGGCAAGCCTCCTCTCTCAAGATACTGTGGACTCAGTAAAATCAGAGATTTGCTGCATGCTATACAGTGGGTATCATAAGTATTCACCGCCCTTGAATTTTTCTTACATTTTGTTGCATTACAAAGTGGGATTTAAATAGATACATTTTTTGTCAATTATCTACATAAAATACTTAATTATGTCAAAGTGAAAAGAAAATTCTTCAAATGTTTACAAATTAATACAAATGTAAAAGCTAAACTAAATGTTGAATATTTTTTACTTTCACAATCACTATGTCAAGGAAATGTAGTATTCCTTCTAACAAAAGGTATCGACAGTTGAAGTCGGAAGTTCACATACACTTAGGTTGGAGTCATTAAAACTCGTTTTTCAACCACTCCACAAATGTCTTGTTCACAAACTATAGTTTTGGCAAGTCGGTCGGTTAGGACAACTAACTGAAAAACTACTTTGTGCACGACACAAGTCATTTTTCCAACAATTGTTTACAGACAGATTAGTTCACTTATAATTCACTGTATCACAATTCCAGTGGGTCAGAAGTTTACATACACTAAGTTGACTGTGCCTTTAAACAGATTGGAAATTTCCAGAAGATTATGTCAGGGCTTTAGAAGCTTCTGATAATAGACATAATTTGAGCTAATAGACATAATTTGAGTCAATTGGAGATGTACCTGTGGATGTATTTCAAGGCCTACCTTCAAACTCAGTGCCTCTTTGCTTGACATCATGGGAAAATCAAAAGAAATCAGCCAAGACCTCAGAAAAAGAATTGTAGACCTCCACAAGTCTGGTTCATCCTTGGGAGCAATTTCCAAATGCCTGAAGGTACCACGTTCATCTGTACAAACAATAGCACACAAGTATAAACACCATGGGACCACGCAGCCGTCTTACCGCTCAGGAAGGAGACACGTTCTGTCTCCTAGAGATGAACATAGTTTGGTGCGAATCAATCAATCAATCCCAGAACAGCAAAGGATCTTGTGAAGATGCTGGAGGAAACAGGTACAAACGTATCTATATCCACAGTAAAACGAGTCCTACATCGACAACCTGAAAGGCCGCTCAGCAAGGAAGAAGCTACTGCTCCAAAGCCTCCATAAAAAAGCCAGTCTACGGTTTGCAAATGCACATGGGGACAAAGATCATACTTTTTGGAGAAATATCCTCTGGTCTGATGAAACAAAAATAGAGCTGTTTGGCCATATTGACCATCGTTATGTTTGGAGGAAAAAGGGGGAGGCTTGCAAGCCGAAGAACACCATCCCAACCGTGAAGCACGGGGGTGGCAGCATCATGTTGCGGGGGTGCTTTGCTGCAGGAGGGACTGGTGCACTTCACAAAATAGATGGCATCATGAGGAGGGGAAATTATGTGGATATATTGAAGCAACATCTCAAGACATCAGTCAGGAAGTTAAAGCTTGGTCGCAAATGGGTCTTCCAAATGGACAATGACCCCAAGCATACTTCCAAAGTTGTGGCAAAATGGCTTAAGGACAACAAAGTCAAGATATTGGATGTGCCATCACAAAGCCCTGACCTCAATCTTATAGAAGATTTGTGGGCAGAACTGAAAAAGCGTGAGCGAGCAAGGAGGCCTACAAACATGACTCAGTTACATCAGCTCTGTCAGGAGGAATGGGCCAAGATTCACCCTAATTATTGTGGGAACCTTGTGGAAGGCTACCTGAAATGTTTGACTCAAGTTAAACAATTTAAAGGCAATGCTGCCAAATACTAATTGAGTGTATGTAAACTTCTGACTCACTGGGAATGTGGTGAAAGAAATAAAAGCTGAAATAAATAATTCTCTCTACGATAGACATTTCACATTCTTAAAATAAAGAGGTGATCCTAACTGACCTAAGTCAGGGAATTTTTACTATGAGTTTACATGTATTTGGCTATGGTGTATGTAAACTTCCGACTTCAACTGTACATATATTTCAGGATGTTGTGTATCCCTGAAAAAAAATCTGAATTCATGTAAACATAACAGTTTTGAAAACATAGCTTGTCCCCGAAAAAAGTGCTGTCTTAGCACAACTTATCCCGGGTATGGGGTAAATTGAGCATAGGGACAGGGTAAGTTGATCTGCCTTGGGGTAAGTGGGTGATGATGTCCTATAACAGTGGGTGATGGTGCTGGTAGGTCAAAGTTTAATTCATGGAATGGGGGTGTGGTACATTGTATGTCTTAAATCTATGCCTGCTTTCAGGTATAGATCTCTCTGTTCAATATCACTTACCTACCATTTCTTGACCAGTTATCCGGGACAGGGACGTTGCTTCAATGTGCAAATTCATAGTCCAGTTCTCTGCATTTGAGGCTATTAAGTCAATGAAACTGGTCCGCAAGATTCTTTATATTTTTAGCAAGCTCAGACTGACTCCATGTCATCAGATAAGACCTTGTGTTCCTCTACTACTCTATCATAGCTTCTCTTTCGCACAGATACATATTCGTTTTCTTTATTGTCAATGTACCCCTTCAGTGTCATTCAGTCCATTTATGGTTACATCTTGCTTCTCAAATGGACATCTTCCCTTCTCTCACTTCCTTGGCTGCTTTAAATAATCTCAAGGGGGGCAAGACCCCTGCTTGTTTTATGTGTGTATACACAGTGCTCGATGACATCTGCTTGGTAACAATACAAATATTTTGTTCATATGCATGACACATTGCAAAAATACGCATATTATGCATAAAGCTAACAAAATGTCATGACCATTTGTATGGGGTTTGACAACCACTATCTTAACTTACCCAATGGCCACTGGTTCAACTTACCCTAAGGCTAACACTTGACTATATTAGCCCACACAGCTACACGGATGCACTTACATGCTAGGTTTAAGACCTCATATTGTAGCTTATAGAGACCCCAACCGATGAATAAAAACAATCTACTTTGGTTTAGATACAACATCATGAAACCTATAAAACAATACATTATTTCGACTTTGTTAAAATCCCACGTGATTCATTGTGTGTATGGTTTCCCAAAAACAAGGGGTGGGTCCCTCAACTAACCCTTTACCTCAACTTACCCCACTCTCCCCTAAGTATTTATTTTGTTATGGCAAGCCTAAATTAGTTTAGGAGCAAAATCTGGCTTAACAAATCACGTAATAAGTTACATGGACTCACTCTGTGTGAAATAATAGGGGTTGACATGATTTTTTAATGACTACCCCTTCCGCTGTCCTCCATACATACAACATCTGTAAGGTCCCTCAGTCAAGTATTGAATTTCAAGCACAGATTCAACTACAAAGACCACAGAGCTTTTCAAAAGCCTCATTAAAAGGGCACGGATTGGTAGATGGGTAACAATAACAAATAAGACATTGAATATCTATTTAAGCATGGTCAAGTTAATAATTATGTTGTGGGTGATGTATTAGACCACCCAGACACATCAAAGATACAGTTGTCCTTCTGAACAGAGCTGCAGGACAGGAAGGAAACTGCTCAGGGATGTCACAATGAGGCCAATGGTGATTTTAAAACATCTACTGAGTTCAATGGCTATGATGGGAGAAAACTGAGGATGAATCAACAACATTGTACTGACTCCACAATAATTACCTAAATGACAGAGTGAAAAGAAGAATGCCAATACACAGAATAAAAAATATTCAAAAAAATTCAACAAATGAACTAAAGTTAATACTGAAAAATTACAAGGCAAAATAATACACTTTTTGGCCTAAATGTTTGGGCAAATCCAATACAACACATCACTGGGTAACTGCCTCCTTTTTTCAAGCATGGTGGTGACTGCATCATGGTATGGGTATGCTTGACATTGGAAAAGACTGGTCAGTTTTTCAGTGTAAAAATAAACGGGATGGAGCTAACTAAGCACAGACAAAATCCTAGATGAAAACCTGCTTCATTCTGGGAGAGGAATTTACCTTTCAACAGTGGTGAAAAAAGTACCCAATTGTCATACTTGAGTAAAAGTAAAGATACCGTACCTTAGTCACACAGTAAATTCTACCTAAAAGTAAAAGTCTAAAAGTGTTTGGGGACCCTCATGGAGACACTATGTATTGGCATTCTTTTCACTCTGTCATTTAGGTAATTATTGTGGAGTCAGTACAATGTTGATCCATTCTCAGTTTTAAATATACTTGAGTATCAAAAGTAAATGTAATTTCTAGAATATACTTAAGTATCAAACGTAAAAGTATAAATCATTTCCAATTCCTTATATTACGCAAACCAGATTGCACACATATTTTTTTTAATGTACGGATAGCCAGGGGCACACTCCAACACTAATATATGATTTACAAAGAAGTATGTGTTTAGTGAGTCTGCCAGATCAGAGTCACTAAAGATCTAGTTGTTTTAAATTCTAGTTTTTAAAATCTGTACCTACAGCGCTATCATGTGGTCAATATGTGACAGTGCCATATCAAAAGCTTATCTGTAAGGTTTGGAATCAGCGATGAAGCGCAGGTGAAAGGCGTGCCCTGAACTGTCCATGGTGCTGAACTGTCCATGATCCTGAAACCGTTTGATCTCCAAATGACAACCCGTCATTCAGGTCAGGTGGGGCTGCTTTGGAAATCGCAAATTCAACAATGAATGGTTTGGAAGGAATCAGTGGCTAACTGCAAGCATTTAAAAGCAATCACTAGCCTGCTATTCAGTGGAGTGGCTGTGTGGTCCTAAAACTGGGATTAAGAAGCTCTTTTCCAAGTTTAAAATGATAAAATTCAACATTGGCCATGCTGTCAATAAAGCATGATTTGTGCCGCGCTCAAAACAACTTAACTCGGAAGTGCAAAAACTTGACTTCAGTGAGTTCAAGATAACTGGGAAGTCGGGAATAAACGAGCTCCGACTGGGAAAATAGGATTTGAACGGTCATCCAACACGGAATTGTAAATCTGGCCTCTTTCTAGAGCTACAACCTGAAGATCAATGACATTATCATGATTCAACCTTGTTTTTTTCTGAGTTCCCAGTTGTTTTGAAAGCACCATAAATCCAGAGAATGACAGACTTTGATGACAAAATTAGCCCACGAAGTATCACTGCGCTACCTTCCTTTTCAAGAGAGCACAGCACAACAGGGTGAGTCCAAAAATATATTGCATGCTGCTGCATAAATGATGTAATATGCCAGGGAGATATGTAAACTGTAGCTAAGAAGTAATACCAAGTGTATGTTGTGTAGTAAGATGTTAGTAGCCCATGTGCCTCACCCTAATCATTTGGTCTATTTTACCCCTCTTAATTTTGCACTACTGTTCTGACTTGGTGGTGAAAATGTAGTCTATAACCTGTTTTAGAGAAATGCAATCATCAAATATTGTAAGAGCTTTCATTGTCTGCTTATTTGCCCCCTTTATTTATCCTACAGTTCTAACTTGGTGTACAGGGAGAACCCTGTAAGAACTGCCCATGTTCTGAATTCTGTCTCTGTACATTTCAAAAGTGCCAAACAAATAGTTATATTGACTACGTCCATCCTAGCTCACTCATTAATGTCTTAATCGAAATTACGGATTGTCTGTTATCCGCTTGTCATCCCCTTATGCCATAGTTTGCACATCTCAATTGTCAGCAGAAACCACATTTGTTTAAGCAAGTCAGCCATATCAGATGTGTTTTTTAAAAGGCAGTAAATGAGGCTGAGTGAACAGTTTCGCAGCCAGACAAAGCTCCGCTGATAGCCAGGTGTAGCAGTGGTGAGATGTTGGGACAGCTTTATGTAGGCTCTAACAGTTTATGGGCACCGCTTGTCACCGTTATAGTGCAATTCATGTATTGTTTAGTGTTGTGTTGTGTAATGGCTTTGCTGGCATGCATCCCACTTTTAGTTTTTTTGCTCCACCAAGATTTACATGCTAAAATCTCCACTGGTTCAGTATATATTATAGAGATCAATCCATTCGAGAGCCCAGATAATATACAGTGCCTTGCGAAAGTATTCGGCCCCCTTGAACTTTGCGACCTTTTGCCACATTTCAGACTTCAAACATAAAGATATAAAACTGTATTTTTTTTGTGAAGAATCAACAACAAGTGGGACACAATCATGAAGTGGAATGACATTTATTGGATATTTCAAACTTTTTTAACAAATCAAAAACTGAAAAATTGGGCGTGCAATATGGAAGAGTGGCACAAGAAGAAAGCCATTTCTTAAAGATATCCATAAAAAGTGTTGTTTAAAGTTTGCCACAAGCCACCTGGGAGACACACCAAACACGTAGAAGAAGGTGCTCTGGTCAGATGAAACCAAAATTGAACTTTTTGGCAACAATGCAAAACGTTATGTTTGGCGTAAAAGCAACACAGCTCATCACCCTGAACACACCATCCCCACTGTCAAACATGGTGGTGGCAGCATCATGGTTTGGGCCTGCTTTTCTTCAGCAGGGACAGGGAAGATGGTTAAAATTGATGGGAAGATGGATGGAGCCAAATACAGGACCATTCTGGAAGAAAACCTGATGGAGTCTGCAAAAGACCTGAGACTGGGACGGAGATTTGTCTTCCAACAAGACAATGATCCAAAACATAAAGCAACATCTACAATGGAATGGTTCAAAAATAAACATATCCAGGTGTTAGAATGGCCAAGTCAAAGTCCAGACCTGAATCCAATCTGTGGAAAGAACTGAAAAATGCTCTCCATCCAACCTCACTGAGCTCGAGCTGTTTTGCAAGGAGGAATGGGAAAAAATGTCAGTCTCTGTGCAAAACTGATAGAGACATACCCAAAGCGACTTACAGCTGTAATCGCAGCAAAAGGTGGCGCTACAAAGTATTAACTTAAGGGGGCTGAAAAATTTTGCACGCCCAATTTTTCAGTTTTTGATTTGTTAAAAAAGTTTGAAATATCCAATAAATGTCGTTCCACTTCATGATTGTGTCCCACTTGTTGATTCTTCACAAAAAAATACCGTTTTATATCTTTATGTTTGAAGCCTGAAATGTGGCAAAAGGTCGCAAAGTTCAAGGGGGCCGAATACTTTCGCAAGGCACTGTACCTATTGGTAGGTACAAATAAAGAAATCAGACCTCGAATATCCTTTTGAGCATGGTGAAGTTATTAATTACACTTGGTGGACTGTGTATCAATACACCCAGTCACTACAAAGACACAGGAGTCCTTCCTAACTCAGTTGCTTATAGAGGAAGGAAACCACTCAGGGATTTTACCATGAGGCCAATGGTGACTTTAAAAAAGTTACAGAGTTGAATGACTATGACAGGAGAAAACGGAGGAAGGATCAACATTGCTGTTACTTCACAATACTAAACTAATTGACAGAGTGTAAAGAAGGAAGCCTGTACATAATAGAAAATATTCCAAAAGATGCATCCTGTTTGCAACTGGGCACTAAAGTAATACTGCAACAAATGAGGCAAAGCAGTTCACTTTTTGTCCTGAATACATAGTGTTATGTTTGGGGGAAATCCAATACAACACATTACTGAGTACCACTCTCCATATTTTCAAGCATAGTGGTGGCTGCATCATACTATGGGTATGCTTGTAATCGTTAAGGACTGGGGAGTTTTACAGGATAGAAAATAAAACAGAATGGAGCTAAGCGCAGGCAAAATCCATGAGGAAAACCTGGTTCAGTCTGCTTTCTACCACATGCTGGGAGATTAATTCAACTTTCAGCAGGACAATAAACTAAAACACAAGGCCAACTCTACACTTGAGTTGCTTACCAAGAAGACAGTGAATGTTCCTGACTGGCCTAGTTAGTTTTGACATAAACATACTTGAACAACTATGGCAAGACCTGAAAATGTTTGTCTAGTGATGATCAAACAACCAATTTCACAGAACTGAAATAATTTTGAAAATAATAACGGGCATTGTGTGGAGATGGGTAAGAAAAAAACATATTTAATACATTTTGAGTTTAGTCTGTAACACAATGTAGAATAAATCAAGGGGTATGAATACTTTTTTAAGGCACTGTATGAGCTCATTCTAAGAAAAATATAGTGTACACATCTCAAGATCCACACGAGAGAAAAGCTAATTGATGGGACGAGGTGCATGCTATAATTTTGCATTTGCATTGCAAGTTTTGCCCCTGATCTGACTCGGCACTGGCATCTTTCCAACAAGTCTGAATGCGGGGAATTGTTGCAGTGTTCTGCAATTTCTCTCGCAGGCGGACTGGTATGCTGGCCAGCGAGCATGCTTTATTCACACGGAGGAAGAGGGGGTGAAAGTTCATAATGGTTTGCACATATCAGGTGACAATGCTGTGGAAAAGTTGGTCAGCGTCTGTGGTTTAGCCTAACCAACAGAGACATTTAAGAAAATGACCAGCATCAGCGAGGGGGTTTCGAAGTACACAGAGGTCGAAGACGAAGAAACATTGGCGATTGGTTATTACGATGACGACGACGACGACTTTGATACATTCACAGACGGGAATCTGGACTGTAGCTGCGAAGACGGAGGTAGTGGCAAAACTTTTTTCCCTCCGCGTCAGGAAGGTCATGAATATATTGACACAATGTTTCATCTTACTGTATCCCAGCTATGTAGACTACGAGGTGAATTGTGTCTAAACCCTTTGAAGTTCACTATTTGTGTGAAATGTTTATGCATAGCGCAGCGTAAAATAACCTCCAAGTGCTTTCACACCGAACGCGTGGTCGTTTGGCAGCCACATTTAAAATGAGCTACTGTAATCTACTGTGTCAACGAGGCTAGCTAGGCGAGAGCTGTGTTCATATTGAGCGTTGGCCTATGAGAAACGTGTTGGTTTGCATGCGTCATGTTACCTAAAAAGGATTCATTGGTCAGTTTTGACTAGAGAAATTGAATCCTGTCCTGTTGCGCCTCTGCATATTCACGGATTTGCTGCCTGACATTCAGTGCATCTGAATCTGATTGACATAGTCTTATTACATTTTTTTGGCATTATTGATTTTTTTTTAAAACTATTTGATAATACCTTTATTAACGTTTAATAAGCGATTACAATATATTACCATTAAAGAACTGCCAAAATATGTGCATGTATTCCAATAAGTAGCTCAAACATTCTCACAAATCTACAGTTTGTTCTTTTAGATTTATATCCGGATTCTTCTCCAATCTTTCATTTGATGCAAACAGACTCCCTGTCAGAGGTATAGGACTGTGTGACCTGCAGATAGTGAAATTATGCATTGAAGAGTCGATCCAAATTATACTATTGGATCAAATAAGCTACATAAGGTGTGGAATGTTTGCATCCCAAATAGCACCCTAATCCCTATAAAACGCACTACGTAGGGCCCCTGGTCAAAAGTAGTGCACTAAATAGAGCATCGGGTGCCATTTGGGATGTTGGTTATGTCTGTATAATTACTCAACTGTCACATGATAGACAGCACCTCTCTAGCCTCTCCTTCTCTAGTCTCAGAGAGTGTTGAGAAATTCAACGGGGGATTTCATCATTCTCCCAGACAGTGTGTGATCTGTTAAATGACCAGTCACCACTGTATCTTACATTACAATGATCTTCCAATAATTCTGCAATAGCACAATTTCATATGCTCAGAGGTCCTTTTTTTTTCTCTAAAAGTAACAGTGATCTCAATGCATACGCTGCTAATTGCCTAACGGGGCCTTCTCTTCATACCCGCCAGCCAGCCATTTGTCATGAATCATTCCAGTCAGTGAAAGAATAACCGATAGAACAGTTCCTTTTCCCGAAGCTATAAACTCCCGAATGCTCTTCGGAATCCATAATATATTACCACTGTGGTGCTACCCCATCTCAACCACATTCCATTACACGAGTGCCAAGTCTCAGTCTCGGTTTACATCCCAAATGGAACCACATTTTTTTTTTTACCAGGGCCCATAGGGAATAGGGTGGCATTTGGCCGCAGCCTTATAATGTTATAGCATTAGGAAGGCCAGCCCTGTGGTGACAGAATGCAGACCACATTCTTCCCTCAGTAGAGAGTTATCAAGGTCAGAGGAAGCATTTGATTGGGCCAGCTCAGTACCAGGGTCAGACAAGGCACTGTCCGCATTACAAATGGCACCTTTTTCCCTATGTAGAGCACTACTTTTGACCAGGGGCCGCCCATAGGGCTTTGGTCAAAATAAGTGCACTAGAAAGAGAATAGTGTGCCATTTGGGTCAGATAAACTGTGGCTCTATGGGGCTGAGGAGATTCCATGCTATATGATACACATCATGCCAACTGTGCTGTCGGAGTGTGAGCTACACTCATGTGGTGTTGGTTGGTCGGTGTATGTGGAGCACATGTTCCCTGAGTATGAGTTGCTCTTATGTATTTAATTGGCTTGCGGTAAAATCATCACCAGGCTAAATACTGGTATGCGAGTAACCAGGAAGTCAGCATTGAGGTTACAAGGCCTCTTTCACAAGAGTCCTGGCCAGGAAGGGCAGCTCAATTTAAAAAAAACAAATACACAAACCATTCGTCAGTCCAGTGCATACACAGCAAAAATATAAACATCAATTTTAATAAATACACACAATTGTCATAAAACACATCTTTCCCTCCCTCCCCCAGGTGGTTTCAGTGACCCCCTCAGTGGGGAGGTGAAGCCCAGGATACTCCTCATGGGTCTAAGGCGTAGCGGCAAGTCTTCCATCCAAAAAGTGGTGTTCCACAAGATGTCCCCCAACGAGACCTTGTTTCTGGAGAGCACCAATAAGGTAAGATGTAACCGAGTTAGATCACACCGTAACCTCACTGCCCAGGTAGAAATGACTCCACTCGTGCTATCGAATTGACTGGCTGAGATGTTGTCACGGTGCGGTCACAAGACAGAGGATCCCTGGCCTGGTAAAGGACAGTGTTCCGTCCCAGATAGACTATGGAAGCCATTCTGTTAAGCATGCACCAGTGACCTTTGTCACACAGGCACTGTTGAAGGTTTGAAATCACGTTTGAAAACCTACCTTTTTCGCCTGGTGATGATTTTACTGTTTTTTTTAGACTGCATTTTTTATGTTATTTTATACATCTCTTTTTATTGCCTTCTGTTTGTTTTTTTATCTCCATCATTGTATTGTTTTACTGAAAAAAGTGTGTTGTGATTTTAAATCCACTTTAACCAAAGTTGAATTTGATTTGAATAAGATCTGCAGAGAGGACGTGTCCAACAGTTCCTTCGTCAGCTTCCAGATTTGGGACTTCCCTGGACAGATCGACTTCTTTGACCCCACCTTTGACTACGAGATGATCTTCAGAGGAACAGGGGCCCTTATCTTCGTCATCGACTCACAGGTGACTACATGGAAACGGTGGTGTCCATGTTAGGGTTTCAAAGTTCCCAGAAAATTCTCTGGTTTTCCATAAATCCTGGTTGAAGAATGCCCGGTTGGAGGATTCCTTCTGGGATCAATAAAGTTCAGTTCGGTTCAGTTCAGTTAAATTCAAAAAAGTTCTCAGAACTTTTGAGTGTACAGCGAAAGTAGAAAAGCAATGTCTCCTAGGTCTCTAATAGAAACTAGGTTGTTAGATGTGTTCCACACCTCTTTGATAAGGAGTCTTGCTGTGAGAGCTTCAATCAGCAATCGGGAATCCTTTTGGTGACTTGGCTGTCTTTGAACCATCTATGTGTTATTGAAGAGCTAGGGCCAGATCTCGTCTAAGTCCTTGGTGTTATGTATTGTGAATGCATCAAAAGGCATTTATGCATTTGTATACAACAATTGTATTAATGTTTAAAGCATGTCTAGGGTGTAGCCTCGGATGCCCAGACATCGCTCACGTTGTCAACGAGACGAGATTTGAAAGGATGGACTCAAGCGACTACTAGGAGTGTAATACTAACCATATAAGGCGCTATAAATGCATTAATTACACACAGGCTGTTCATAGAAAGTGCCAACTTCCCTCTGTTATAACAGTAATTGTCCATCCTGTCCCCAATGTCTGTCTCTAGGATGACTATGTGGAGGCGCTGAGTCGGCTCCACCTCACAGTAACCAGGGCCTACAAGGTCAACCCAGAAATCAACTTTGAGGTGTTTATCCACAAGGTGGATGGGCTGTCGGACGACGCTAAGATCGAGAAGCAGAGGGACATACACAAACGGGCCAATGACGACCTGGCTGACGCTGGCTTGGAGAAGATACATCTAAGGTAATACCACAGATAGAACAATGAGCCAGACATTTCACCAGATGTATAAATGTGAAGCATCCGGTTGGCATTTCCACAAACTACCAAATATAAGAAGCTCAGTGGCCGGCATTGGGAGAAGACGGAGCTAGATGGGTTTTGTGCGACATTCTTTACATTTTCTCATCGATTAAACATTTGATCTCCATACAGTTTTCTGTTTCCAAAACTAAAATCTGTAACATAGTGAACTGCATTTTAAAAATGTTTACCCTTTGCCAAAGTTTCTAAAATTGCGTTGTTTAGAACGAGTACAAGGGCGTATTGAGTTATTGGACACGTGTACGTCACAAAGTAGGCGTTCCCTCATGGAAATATGCAAATAAATGCTAGAACGCACCAATTGGATTTTACTAGCTCGTACTTGGCTCTGCCCACGTCCTTGCTTGTTCTGCCCACTATGATTTGCTCCCAGTGGAAACAACAGTCTATCTTGGGTTAGTTATAAAAATCTTTGGTAATACCGTCAGCGGCCATTTTGTAAGATGGCTGCCACGTCCCCCAAGGGCTAAATCTCTGGTTGCTCCATATTTCAATATTTTCAGGGTAAATAAATCTACCTCTGTAAAAAAATGTGGCGCTTTTATCACAAAATGCACAACCGATTTGCTTATCCGCCTGACTATAAAGAGGTGTTTTCAAATGAAGCTACCATAATGTGAATTACTAGTGTGTGGCCAGCGTGTTCTCTCCAAGCTACATTACCTACATTTTGTTCACATTCATTTTTGCTATGCACTTGTGAGTAGATCCAGACTTAACTGCTGCTGTAGGTGGTTACAGTTATACCCAATTGAAAGGAACTGACTGTTTTCCCCTTTGACTCTTCAGTCTTTACCTGACCAGCATCTATGACCACTCCATATTTGAGGCCTTCAGCAAAGTGGTGCAGAAACTCATCCCTCAGCTGCCCACTCTTGAGAACTTGCTCAATATCTTCATATCTGTGAGTACACTCAACCTTCCTCAGTTAGCTTGATATCTGTGAGTATGTTACACGCCTTGGACTGAGACGGGTCAGCAGATAATAAACCCGAATTAACAGGATAGAATGATGAGATGCAGAAACGTTAGTGGTGTTCAGTAGTAGGCATTCTACAATGTTTTTAAAAATATGGTTGTCTTTTGTTAATATTTTTGTTGTCAAAATCAATTCCACACTACAATTGCATTGTAGTATTGCGTTGTTATATTTCCATATTTCAGTATCAAAAATAAAGTGAAAAAACCTCTCGCCATACATCTACACATTCAAACACATTCACATATTACCTTTCACTAATGGCCAAACCAATAGTGCATATAATCTGAGGCTATTCAATCAGTAGTATTTAGCATCTAGCAACAAAATCTATTTGGCATGTAAAACCATCAAATTGTACATTATATAACTTACTGTACTAGCAGTATCAATTTTCATAAGCTACAAATGACTGGAGGCCTGTGCTAAACAATGCTACAACCATGACCTTTTAAACCATTAACACGTAAGCTAACAATAGCTGAAACCCACTAGCCTAAAGCTAGCTAGCGCTTAGCAAAGTTAAATTTGGTTAGCATAAAGCTAACAAACTGTTAAACTTTAAAACATTTTTTTTTTTTTACAAATATCAACAATTTAACACATTGTATCATCACATTGCATATTTACATATACAATTGAAGTCGGAAGTTTACAAACACTTAGGTTGGAGTCATTAAAACTAGTTTTTCAACCATTCCACAAATTCCTTGATAACAAACTATAGTTTTGGCAAGTCGGTTAGGACATCTACTTTGTGCATGACACAAGTAATTTTTCCAACAATTGCTTACAGACAGATTATTTCACTTATAATTCACTGTATCACAATTCCAGTGGGTCAGAAGTTTCCATACACTAAGTTGACTGTGCCTTTAAACAGATTGGAAAATTCCAGAAAATTATGTCATGGCTTTAGATGCTTCTGATAGGCTAATTGACATCATTTGAGTCAATTGGAGGTGTACCTGTGGATGTATTTCAAGACCTACCTTCAAACTCAGTGCCTCTTTGCTTGACATAATTGGAAAATCAAAAGAAATCAGCCAAGACCTCAGAAAACAATTGTAGGCCTCCACAAGTCTGGTTCATCCTTGGGAGCAATTACCAAACAGCTGAAGGTACCACGTTCATCTGTACAAACAATAGTACACAAGTATAAACACCATGGGACCACGCAGCCGTCATACCGCTCAGGAAGGAGACGCGTTCTGTCTCCTAGAGATGAACGTGCTTTTGTGCGAAACGTGCAAATCAATCCCAGAACAACAGCAAAGGATCTTGTGAAGATGCTGGAGGAAACGGGTACAACAGTATCTATATCCACAGTAAAACAAGTCCTATATCAACATAACCTGAAAGGCCTCTCAGCAAGGAAGAAGCCACTGCTCCAAAACCTCCATTAAAAAAAGCCAGACTACGGTTTGCAACTGCACATGGGGACAAAGATTGTACTTTTTGGAGAAATGTCTTCTGGTCTGATGAAACAAAAATAGAACTGTTTGGCCATAATGACCATTGTTGTGTTTGGAGGAAAAAGGGGAAGGCTTACAAGCCGAAGAACACCATCCCAACCGTGAAGCACAGGGGTGGCAGCATCATGTTGTGGGGGTGCTTAGCTGCAGGAGGGACTGGTGCACTTCACAAAATACATTGCATCATGAGGCAGGAAAATTACGTGGATATATTGAAGCAACATCAAGACATCAGCCAGGAAGTTAAAGCTTGGTCGCAAATGGGTGTTCCATGTGGACAATGACCCCAAGCATACTTCCAAATTTGTCTTAAGGACAACAAAGTCAAGGTACTGGAGTGGCCATCACAAAGCCCTGACCTCAATCCTATAGAACATTTGTGGGCAGAACTGAAAAAGCGTGTGGGAGCAAGGAGGCCTACAATCCTGACTCAGTTACACCAGCTCTGTCAGAAGGAATGGGCCAAAATTCACCAAACTTATTGTGGGAAGCTTGTGGAAGGCTACCTGAAACATTTGACCCAAGTTACACAGTTTAAAGGCAATGCTACCAAATACTAATTGAGAGTATGTAAACTTCTGACCCACTGGGAATGTGATGAAAGAATTAAAAGCTGAAATAAATCATTGTCTCTACTATTTTTCTGCCATTTCACATTCTTAAAATAAAGTGGTGATCCTAACTGACCTAAGACAGGGAATTTTTACTAGGATTAAATGTCAGGAATTAAATGTTTAAATGTATTTGCTAGGTGTATTTTAACTTCCGACTTCAACTGTATTTCCTGAACTAAACTGAGCCTTCGTTCATAGAAAATAAAACAAATAGGAGCTAAAAGTACAAAACGTTTGTGCGCCATCTTAATCCCTACATGTAAATCATTAACAACCTAGCCAACCTACTTACAATGGGGAACATACCAACACGTTTTTCCGCTCGATTAAAACTCCCTCCAATTGCCTTAAAACGTCACCAAACTCACGGACTATGTAAGTAACCATGTTACCTCAATATTTTGAGAGTCATCTTGCACTTTTGCACATTACATACCATACAGGATAGAATGATAAGACGGAGAAATGTTAGTGGTGTTCAGTAGTAGGCATTCTACAAGATTGAAAGAGAAACGTCCAAGATCTCACTAACGCTCCCATTTGACGTCACCGCTCCCCGTAGTGGCAGTACTCGTGCACATTCATTTACATGCAAATACCCAGGAGACCTAAAAAATGATGCAAGAGATGGCCCAATAAAATAACAAATGAAAATAAAACATAAAAAATATGACCAGACATATTTGTTTGTCACAAGTACACTACTACTGTGCTGTTTAAAGTCGCAGTTTAAAGAAAAGTTTATCCTGGTCGATAGACTACTTTCAGGGTGAGAACCATCCAACAGTAAGTTGTCAATATACTGAACCTACCCTTTAATATTTTTCTATGTGTGAATGCACAGAACTGTCCTCATGACACCCCTAGAGTGATTGAGTGAGTGAGTAATAGGGTATATTTCAGACAAATGGCACCCTATTCCTAGTGCACTTCGAACATGGCCGATAGAGACCAAACAGGCTGGTTGTTTGGGCAGAAGTGCTTTGACAAGGCCTGAGCAAATAAAGCAGAGGCCCATCTCTATTGTAATTTGGTCAATGTTGTGCTCAGCTGAATGTGAGTGATAGCATGGCACTTACAAAGCCAAGGGTCGTGTGTTTGTTTCCCGCTGGGGCCACCAATACAAAAAATGTATGCTAAGTCGCTGTGGATAAAAGCATCTGCTAAATGGCATATATTGTTGTTGTTATTAATATTATTATTATATTATTATTATTATTATTGCTGAATCAAATGGTTTATTTTGAACACTTTGAATTTCATCCAGAAGGTGGCAGTAATAGGTAAGAATGGCAGGGGTTTGTAGAAAGGCATGATCCCATTATACTGTGTAGAGAGAAGATTGAAAACAGAATACATCATTCAGTTCATTTATTGTATACACATAAATTAATTTACTGATTTTTGTTTTAATTTGTGAACAAGCTGCACAGAAAATTAACATCATGAGAGATATTGGTGACTCACATCTTACCTTAGGTGAAGCCAAAGTCATACCCTCGCCTTCAGTTTATAACTACAGACATATGAGAAAACAACTTTCTATGATTTAAATCATTATTCATATCACGGGTACAAACGTTTCTTAGAAAAATAGATTTAAAATGGTTTTTATGCTTAGTGTGGAAGATTGGGGCAGCAAACGCCTCTCTCTGCTTTTGTGCCTTCAGTGTAATCAGCAAAGCGTTTGTAGTATCTTGTTAGTCTGTATGTTAATAAGTACAGTACATGAGAAACCATTAATCTCTTAATGGACATTACATTACGTGCATGCCACGCCCACCTGAGGATCTGTCCTTTTCAGCCATCCATTTCCTGTGTTAGAGGGGTTCAAATGCACTTTCCACTTAAATCCCGCTGGATTGCTTTCATTTTAATCCTGTGACTCTTTCATACTCTTGCTTGTGCCTGTCGTTTTTCCCTGTTAACGTTAAACTGTTTGTGATGACCTGTCAAACACCCTGGTAATGGCTGAAATAGGCTCAATACATTGTCTTGAATACATTGTCTTACCGTTGAATCAAAAACAACGCTAAAGTTTCTTTGGGGATATAATGCACCATCTCGACACTTACATCACAAGAAAGAGAAGAAAGATAACTTTATTTTGATGGGTGTTCATTTTTTTGTGTAATTGAAAAAGTAATAATTTAATACAGTTGAAATGTTTACAAATTAGATGCGCTGAAATGAAAGCAACTTCCTAAAATGAGCATTCAGATTATAGTGATATTATCTCTGATTTCGCAAACAATGTAAAGCAGGGGTTCCCAAACTTTTTTGGCCCACTACCCCATTTGGAAATCACATTTCTTTCCCGACCCCACCATGTAAATATATTTTTTTGTAATCAATGGCCAATGTTGACTTTTTTTATTTGGGCTGTGACAGTCTATTACAAATCAGTCAGACAGTATTTTTTTGAAAGTATTTCAATCTGAAGACTATGGTTTGAAGTGACTGAAATGCATCAGAAAGGTATTCAGAAGAGCATCAGGCAGTAAGTTCAGAAGAGCATCAGGTAATAATGTTGTATGATCTTCTGTGTAGACATTTTTCCCCCAGTCTGATTTATTGTCTGGTCTTGTCCACTTGGTTCTAACAGCTTGTGGGCATAGTAGAGGGAAACAGTACGTACATACATAGATGTTCTTATCTTTCAGTGATGGAGTCATAATAGTTTGTATCTTAAACCATTCAAAAGCTAGAGCCACATTCGTAGGAAGAAAACAGAAACCACTCTATTTATTACAACCGCATCTAGCAGCTACTGGAGGTTACTGACGTAACCCCGGTTCTAATAACCAAATGTAAATGTTTTGGGGGGGGGCTGCGACCCCAAGTTTGGGAAACCATGATGTAAAGTATGTTTAGATAAGCGTAATCTCCACCCAAGCATGTTGATTTTCAATCTGAGGGTATCCTGCTATTGACACACTTGTTGAACGTAACAACAACATTAATTAATGAGGCAGTCTAGACAGTGCAGGTGAGTGCAGGAAGGGAGGGTAGACAGAGCAAGTGTTTGGTGGCTGCAGCCCTCTTCCACCCCTTTATGTTAATGTGTTCATATATGCAAATAGAGCTGTGTATTTATTCAATTTAGGTACATCATTTTATTTGTATTTTAACTCAAAATATATTTTTAAAATACCTGATACAATAAGAAAATGTATATGTGCCTTCAGAAAGTATTTACACCCCTTGGCTTTTTCCACATTTTGTTGTGATACAATAGATTTCATTTTAATTTTTGGTCAACAATCTACACAAAATACTCTGTCAAAGTGGAAGAAAAATTCTAACATTTATGAAAAATGTATGAAAAATAAAACACTAATATATTTTGACTAGAAAAAAATCTTGATTGACCAAGTCATCCAGTTCTTTTGACCAATCGATTGGTATAAACATATTTTTCCAAATATAGACACTCACACAATGTCTTTGAATGAAATCAACTACGTATGCTCTGAGCTTGTCTGATGCTTTAAGTACTTTGACTCGCTCTTCTCCCTACTGCAGCGAAAAGGCACCACAGCACAGTAAGTGTTTATTGTGCTGTCTGTGCTGATGCTGCAACCTTATTTCAGCCATTTAGTTTCTTACTTGTTTCTGACTGAAAAATTCTGTTACCGAAATTACTCATTTGTTTAGGAAACACATTCCCTATTCCCTCAACCCTTTCTCTCTTTACGTGAAACATGTAAGCATCGCATGCATGTGACCAATTGATCGTCCTTGAGATATTTCTACAACTTGAATGGAGTCCATCTGTGGTTAATTTAATTGATTGGACAAGATTTGGAAAAGCACACACCTGTCTATATAAGGTCCCACAGTTGACAGTGCATGTCAGAGCAAAAACCAAGCCATGAGGTCAAAGGAATTGTCCGTAGAGCTCCGAGACAGGATTGTGTCGAGGCACATATCTGGGGAAGTGTACCAAAATATTTCTGCAGCATTGAAGGTCCCCAAGAACACAATTGGCCTCCATCATTCTTAAATGGAAGAAGTTTAGAACCACCAAGACTCTTAGAGCTGGCCGCCAGGCCAAACTGAGCCATCAGGGGAGAAGGGCCACCTCGGGGGAGAGGGGCCACCTCGGGGGAGAAGGGCCACCTCGGGGGAGAGGGGCCACCTCGGGGGAGAGGGGCCACTCTGACAGAGCTCCATAGTTC
Organism: Oncorhynchus nerka; assembly: GCF_034236695.1. Taxonomy (NCBI): domain Eukaryota; kingdom Metazoa; phylum Chordata; class Actinopteri; order Salmoniformes; family Salmonidae; genus Oncorhynchus; species Oncorhynchus nerka. The sequence continues at coordinate 45,271,074 of NC_088413.1, forward strand.
CTCTTTGGAGATGGGAAAACATTACAGAAGGACAACCATCTCTGTAGCACTCCACCAATCAAAGCTTTAAGTGCAAGATTATCTGGTCTGATGAAACCAAGATTGAACTCTTTGGCCTGCGTGCTAAGCGTCACGTCTGGTGGAAACCTGGCACCAGTGAATCATGGTGGTGGCAACATCATGCTGTGGGGATGTGTTTCAGCGGCAGGGACTAGGGGACTATTCAGGATAGGGGAAAGATGAACGGAGCAAAGTACAGAGAGATCCTTGATGAAAACCTGCTCCAGAGCGCTCAGGACCTCAGACTGGGGCGAAGGTTCACCTTCCAACAGGTCAACAACCCTAAGCACACAGCCAAGACAACACACAAATACAAGTTCAATCTGTACTTCATTGCACATCTGGTGTGCATTGTAAAAACAGAGGAAGAAAGAGGTGGCGAGAGAGGTGTGAGAGTGTAAAAGACAGAACGGGAAAGTGGTAAGAACAGAGGAGCATGGAAGGCAGCACATGATTTATTAATTACAGTGCTACATAACTTAATATTCTCTCAGTTCATCACAGTTACATAGTAGTGTCTCTAGCTGTGTCTCCTAACCAGCCTTGGGCCCCCAGTTGTCCCGAAGGTTATCTGAAGAGCTGGTGAGATGGCAATGACGGGACTTGGGGTTGGCATCCTCTCTCACATCAAAACATACCTAAAGACAAGAGACAGATGGAGAAAGAAATGGCATGATTAAGCCCTTGTGTTTTTTTTATTCTAACACTGTCTGTCATCATAATCATCAGGAGGTGAAATGCAAAACTGACCTTGGATCATTAACTCTGGCACTACTACATCTCTATCTGTATTTCAATGTAAAGCATCTCTTTAATAATACTTCCTGTTGACCTGACCAAGTGACCTCTCACCGCTGATCATGCAGTGCCCTCTATGTAGCCAGTTCGGATGCGGGAGGGGTTTCACAGATGATGCGGGAGGGGTTTCACAGATGATATCACCTAGAGCAGGTGTGCCCAACCTTTGACGTGAGATTTACCTTTTCATTTGCCAGCCTGATGAGATCTACCAGTCTCTAAATCTAAACCAACCAACAAAATGTATGAAACGCAACACACCACTGAGTATGGACCTGCCGCTGTAATACTTATTTGATACCCAAATGTAATGTGGACTAATAACATGTCTTCCACAAATAAGTGCAACTAGTTTAATTTCCTACCTTAGTGTGACTTTTGGCATTGTGTGGAGGCAAGTAGTTTTTCATAGTCAGGGCTGTAGTAAAGCAGCTTGTTGCAAGTCTAATGCATGCCACAAGGTGGTCATCAGTCAAAGTAGATCTCTACTTGGACTGTATTATTTTCATGTGAGAAAATGCAGACTCACAGAGGTAGGTTGATCCACCAAGGGCTGATAAGTTGAGAGCACATCTTATGTTGGGATACTTCTCGTCTAGCAGTAGCTCCCAGAACTCTTCTTTCATTTCAGTGGTTGCCCTGGATTTCCGCTGAATGTCATTTTGAAGGGGGAGAATTTCAGTTTCTGCTATAGTGAGTGGTGTCCAACTGAAAAAGGTACCCCATTTTTGGAGGCAATGAATTCCACATTTATGTCTGTGCCAAACGGAAAGCACATATAAGTGGCAATAGGCTCAAGTGATGCAAAGTCAGTGAAACGACTGTCAAACTCAGATAAGATTCTCTGGACTTGCTCCACGTTACGTGCACTGTCAAGCTGTGCTGTATCTGAATGCATGTGTTGAAAGAAGTGCAGTTTTTTTTTTAAGTGTTCACAGAGCTGATCATGTCGATTACATGTTTGCCTTTTCCTTGCAGTTCTACATTCAATTCATTTAGCATGTAAGTTAGGTCAGTGAGAAAAGCTCAATCCAGGAGCCTGTGTGTCCTCTAGCTGTGCATATTCTGCATGTTTGACCTTCAGAAACTCCTTGATTTCAGGCAACAACTGAGCCACAACTGAATCTCCCTAAAAATATACCTGAGTTCAGCAAGCGCACATCCGTGTGCAGCAGCAGGTCTGTGTGTTCCGCTTCAGTCTCTTCTAAGTGAGCTCGAAATAGCCTCCGCTGTAGGCTTCTTGCTCGAATAGAACACACAATCTTCATCGCAACATCCATCACCTCTTTCACGTTTAACATCTTCCAGCACAAGGCTTGCTGATGAATTACGCAGTGATAACTAAGAAAGTCAGGGAAAGAATCATCTTATTTGCACAGTGCAACGAACCCACTAATGCGGCCTAACATAGTGGGTGCCCCATCGGTAGTAATGAAGACAAGCTTACAAAAGGGCCATTGGAATTTGTTAGCAAACTCCATAAAAGCTTGAAAACTATCTTCACCCCTTGTTTTCTTTTACCTAGGCAAGTCAGTTAAGAACAAATTCTTATTTACAATGATGGCCTACCGGGGAACCGTGGGTTAACTGCCTTGTTCAGGGGCAGAACGACAGATTTTTACCTTGTCAGCTCGGGGATTTGATCCAGAATCCTTTCGGTTACTGGCCCAACGCTCTAACCAACGCTCTAACCACTAGGCTACCTGCCGCTCCTTATATATCCTTTCAGTGGCAAAATGGTGACTAGTTCCTCCTTTGTACTCATGTTGTCAATGAAAATGCATAACTGTGCCACATCTACCATATCTGTGGACTCGTCAAACTGGAGGGAATAACACTGGCAGTTGTTAATATCCTTCTTCAGTTGATCCTCGAGGTTCTCTGCTATTCACTCACATCTTCTTGTCACTGTATTTCTGGACAACTGAATGTCATTGATGGCAGCCATCATTTTAGTCTTATTCTTAAAATCCCCAAACAGCGAGTCTGCAGCCTCAATAAATGCTTCCTTGATCATCTCCCCATCTTGGAAGGACTTTTTATGCTTAGCAAGAACACGACTCACACGATAAGATGCTATGGTTGCCGCCTTCCCTTTGGCCACGCCTTGTGAAAATTGACTCCTGCGCTGCCCTTTGGTCACGCCTTGTGAAAATTGACTGCTGCGCTGCCCTTTGGTCACGCCTTGTGAAAATTGACTGCTGCGCTGCCCTTTGGTCACGCCTTGTGAAAATTGACTGCTGCGCTGCCCTTTGGTCACGCCTTGTGAAAATTGACTGCTGCGCTGCCCTTTGGTCACGCCTTGTGAAAATTGACTGCTGCGCTGCCCTTTGGTCACGCCTTGTGAAAATTGACTGCTGCGCTGCCCTTTGGTCACGCCGTGTGAAAATTGACTGCTGCGCTGCCCTTTGGTCACGCCGTGTGAAAATTGACTGCTGCGCTGCCAGTTGATTTTTTTGTTCTTGTACTTTTCTTCTTCGTAATTCAGTCTTTGCTGGAAAATCTCTTTCCTGGGCTTTGTGTGTGGTTTATAATGTCATTCTATGTTACCTTTCTTTGAGATAGCGATGCTATTATGGCAGATTTTATTTTACCTTTATTTGACCAGGCAAGTCAGTTAAGAACAAATTCTTTTTTCCAATTTTTCAACAGTCTAGGAACAGTGGGTTAACTGCCTGTTCAAGGTCAGAACAACATATTTGTACCTTGTCAGCTCGGGGGTTTGAACTTGCAACCTTCCGGTTACTAGTCCAACGCTCTAACCACTAGGCTACCCGGCACACATTTTGAGTTTGATTTGACAAAAAAGTAATCCTCCTCCCATTCCTTGTGGAAATTATAAATGTTCTGTTTTTTTGTATCCTTCCCTTCACTAATTATTGCTGCTGTTGACTACACAATTTAAGAACAACTTAAGAATGGATCTAGCTACAAAGTTAGCTAGCTAGCTACCTGCCTGGCAGGTAGCCAGTGACCTCGACTTGAAGTTGGCGGGCGGCATCTGACCGCGCCAACTAGTCAATAAGTGGGCAGGGACTGGTCATATTTTATGTAAATCACGTGACTTTTCAGACATTGCTGTGATTGGAGGACTGTCGAACGTTAAAACAGAAAGAGATTATAGGCATTGATTTGTGTGGCTGAATTTTAGTAGATGTATTATCATCTCACGATCAACTGGCAAGCACTCCGCGATTGACCAGTAGATCGCAATCGACTGGTTGGGCAACTCTGATCTAGAGGTTTTAGGGAGAAGGTGGGAGAGTGATGAAGTGAAGGAGAGAGACTGTTATTGAGAAAATAAGTTAGTTAAAAAGACAGTGTTCAACAGGAATCTGTGTGTGGCCTCACCTGGTGTCCACACTAGCTGCAGAATACTTTATACTGAAAAACATGCACAGACACACAAGGACAAACAATATAGTGTAGTTATATAAATAATGAAGTGTCTTACTATTCTCCATGGTTGGTCCTCTTGTTTATTCTTTGAAGGTGGAAGGAGCTGCAGTTATACACCTGAGACACAATCCATCAATCAGATTGATACACAAGTGTGTACAGTAGGTGTGGGTTATAGGGTGTCTAATTGTTTCAATATACAAAAATAAAAAATAGCGATAAAATTAATCACTTTACCTTTGATGATCTTCATATGGTTGCACTCACAAGACTCCCAGTTACCCAATAAATGTTTGTTTTGTTTGATAAAGTCCCTCATTATATCCAAAAACCTCTTGTTTTGTTCACACGTTTTGTTCAGTAATCCATTGGCTCAAAGGCTGTCACGAAAAATCCAAAAAGTATCAGTAAAGTTTGTAGAAACATGTCAAACGATGTTTATAATCAATCCTCAGGTTGTTTTTAGTCATAATAATCAATAATATTTCAACCGGACAATTGTTTTGTCAATATAAAAGATAAACAAGAAAGGCATGCTCTCGGTCGAGTGTAGAAAACAGGTCTGGGGACTTTCCACTATCCACTGACTCAGAGTGGTCTTACTCCCTCATTTTTCAGAATACAAGCCTGAAACAATTTCTAAAGACGGTTGACATCTAGTGGAAGCCGTAGGAAGTGCAATCTGAGTACTAAGTCATTGGATACTGTATAGGCAGCCAATGGAAAATTACAAACATAAAAATAATCCCACTTTCTGGATGGATTTTTCTCAGGTTTTCACCTGCCATATCAGTTCTGTTATACTCACAGACATTATTTGAACAGTTTTGGAAACTTTAGAATGTTTCCTATATGCATATCCTAGCTTCTGGAGGTGAAAATAGTGCCCCCTACCCTAGTGAGGTTTAATTGAAATGCATTCCAGGTGACGACCTCATGAAGCTGGTTGAGAGAATGCCAAGAGTGTGCAAAGCTGTCATCAAGGTAAAGGGTGGATACTTTGAAGAATCTCAAATATAAAATGATTCCATATGTTATTTCATAGTGTTGATGTCTTCACTATTATTCTACAATGTAGAAAATAGTAAAAAAATAAAGAAAAACCTTTGAATGAGTAGTTGTGACCAAACCTTTGACAGGTACTGTAGCTAAGTGTCAGGACCTGGTGTGAGAAACAGTCACTTAGCAAACTGAGCCACTAATAGTCGGCAGAACCCAGCAGTACTTGAGACAGTGTTTTAATAAAGTAAAAAGGAAAGTACTTCATGCAAAAATATAAATCCACAACGTCAAAAGTAATTCCAAGAGAAAAAGGTAATCCTCCAAGTGAAAAGGTAAATCCACAAGGTGGTAGGTACAGCAGGAAAAAAAGCCTCAAAAGATAATCAAAAATAAATAAACGAGAACAAAAACAAAGTACCACAAGACAGTCCTGGGGCTGGGTGCTAAACATTCAAACACAGAGCAAAGATCTGAGGAAAACTAAGGGTTTATACATTCAAGGGAAACGAGGCACAGGTGCAAATAATAACTGGAAACAAGGGAAAACAAAAGGGTCAAAAAAGCACAATGGGGGCATCTAGTGGCCAAAACCGGAAAAATCCTGGCCAAATCCTGACACTAAGTAAATGGAAGAATACTCTTACTCTTAAGAGCCTTTGGTTGTGCATAGAGTGTAGTCGTTTGTGTTGCCAGGGAACAGCATCCTCTTCGAAGAAGTAGGTCCTCGTGTCCATCCTCATGAAGTTATACAGAACACAGGTAGCCTTCACACGCCTGAATTCCCCAGAGGGAGTCCCAGATGGTCCTGGTCACCCCAACCTTGCAGTGCCCTACACAGTAACGGAAGGCAATCATTTTGAAGGAATCTCCAGTTACAAGGTATCTGTAGGAATATGGAAGACAATGTATTTATTAGACTTTTACATCACCAGGTCATTGTGGATTACTAAAGTATATTATCCCTTATAACGAATCATGATAACATTGGATTGATAGAGGCATGTGCACAGACATGTGCATGTGTAACATGTGACAATGGCAGGATCATGTCAAGGATAGCATCACACATGAATACATAAATAACACTTGAAGCTTGATGATGAGTTGATCATTTGAATCAGCTGTGCAGTGCTAAGGCAAAAACAAAACTGTGCACCTCTGAGTCCCCAGGACTGAGAACCACTGCTCTCCATTGGGACCTCTTCATCTGCAGACAGGCTTTCACAGCTCTCTGTGTCTGAGGACAGAAAACATCACAGGAAACAGACTTCATTATACTTAAATAATACAGCACTGAATATTATGTTACTTTTATCTCCATCCTCATTTCTATGTGCTGGAACTACACAAGTACCTGCCCTATACTCTCTCACTTTGACAGTTGGGGCTGCTATCCTTTCACCCTCCTCAATAGCTGTTAGATAGCTACCTAAAAATGCATTTAGAGTTAGTTTTTTACAATGATAACTACATCAAGAAAGCTAGCTAATATGAAGTTAGGTAGATGGTGACATTTAATTCACTTACTGTAGCTAACTATACTTCATGTAAAGTTGGCTAGATAGCTAGCGAGCTACGTTAGCAGCTCATTTGAGTTAGCCTGTAGCACTGTAATAAATGCATGAAATGGAGAAAGGATTAAACTATTCACCCATTTAATAACCAGAACTTCATACAAACTTGCTGTGCTGAATTCTTGACGCACAATCTAACGTGCTGCTGCTATATGCTGCCAGCACACCCACAAGCGAGCCACTCTGGGCGGCTGGAGCAGCAAGCTGCAATTTACCACGTACTAATGTACACGTACGGTTTGGCTATTGATTATAGGACTAATTAAGTTGGTTTCCTCTGTCCTCAATTTTCTTAGACAATTAGGTTAAGGCAAGGGCTGTTTCCTTGTCTCTGCTGCTGCCTCTGCCGCATTGTTCTCAATCCCAATATGCTGGTTAATTTTGCTATTATACACATAGCGACATAGGGAAAGGCACCAATTTTAGGGCACAGTGAAGATTATGTTTCAGAACCACGGACAGGGACCGTATCCAACGCGGGAGAAAGCACATTTGTTCTAAAATAATATTAGATGTATTAGTGTTGCACCATTATCTTTACATAATATAACCATATACAATTTCAGTATCACATTTCTTAGTGATGGACTGTGCCATCCCCGTGGCCTCTGCAATGGATTAGTCCACTGAGACAGGCGTGAATCAGACAGGTGTCTTGTGCACCGTGAAAAAATAAATTGCGACTCCTCGACTAAAGAAATTTCAGTCGACTAAATGGGGTCAGCCCTAATAAGTATTCACACCCCTGAGTCACTACTTTGTAGAAGCACCTTTCGCAGCGATGACAGCTGTGAGTCTTTCTTGGTAAGTCTCTAAGAGCTTTCCACACCTGGATTGTGCAACATTTTCCCATTATTCTTTTCAAAATTCTTCAAGCTCTGTCAAATTGGTTGGTGATTATTGTTAGACAACCATTTTCAGGTCTTGATTTTCAAGTAGATTTAAGTTAAAACTGTAACTCGACTTCTCAGGAACATTCACTGTCTTCTTGGTAAGCATCTCCAGTGTAGATTTGGCCTTGTGTTTTAAATTATTGTCCTGAAGAAATATGAATTAATCTCCCAGTGTGTGGTGGAAAGCAGACTGAACCAGGTTTTCCTCTAGGATTTTGCCTGCGCTTAGCTCCATTCGGTTTATTTTTTATCCTGAAAAACTTAACGATTACAAACACACCTATACCATGATGCAGCCACCATTATGCTTGAAAATATGGAGAGTGGTACTCAGTAATGTGTTGTATTGGATTTGACCCATTTACATTTACATTTAAGTCATTTAGCAGACGCTCTTATCCAGAGCGACTTACAAATTGGTGCGTTCACCTTAAGACATCCAGTGGAACAGCCACTTTACAATAGTGCATCTAAATCTTTTAAGGGGGTCTTGTAGCGGATGCGAGCTTCAACTGGAAGCCAGTGGAGAGAGCGGAGGAGCGGGGTGACGTGAGAGAACTTGGGAAGGTTGAACACCAGACGGGCTGCGGCGTTCTGGATGAGTTGTAGGGGTTTAATGGCACAGGCAGGGAGCCCAGCCAACAGCGAGTTGCAGTAATCCAGACGGGAGATGACAAGTGCCTGGATTAGGACCTGCGCTGCTTCCTGTGTGAGGCAGGGTCGTACTCTGCGGATGTTGTAGAGCATGAACCTACAAGAACGGGCCACCGCCTTGATGTTAGTTGAGAACGACAGGGTGTTGTCCAGGATCACGCCAAGGTTCTTAGCGCTCTGGGAGGAGGACACAATGGAGTTGTCAACCGTGATGGCGAGATCATGGAACGGGCAGTCCTTCCCCAGGAGGAAGAGCAGCTCCGTCTTGCCGAGGTTCAGCTTGAGGTGGTGATCCGTCATCCACACTGATATGTCTGCCAGACATGCAGAGATGCGATTCGCCACCTGGTCATCAGAAGGGGGAAAGGAGAAGATTAATTGTGTGTCGTCTGCATAGCAATGATAGGAGAGACCATGTGAGGTTATGACAGAGCCAAGTGACTTGGTGTATAGCGAGAATAGACCCAAACATAACACTTTGTGTTCAGGACATAAAGTTAATTACTTTGCCCGATTTTTTGCAGTATTACTTTACTGCCTTGTTGCAAACAGGATGCATGTTTTGGAATATTTGTATTCTTTACAGGCTTCCTTTTTTTCACTCTGTCAATTAGGTTAGTAATGTGGAGTAACAAAGCTAACATATGGAATTGTTTTAAGATGGTCATACCATGGTCATGCCATGAATTTTAAGGCCCCTTTAAGTATATACAGTTGAAGTCGGAAATGTACATACACTTAGTTTGGAGTCATTAAAACTCGTTTTTCAACCGCTCCACAAATTTCTTGTTAACAAACTATAGTTTTGGCAAGTCGGTTAGGATATCTACTTTTCGCACCAAAGTATGTTCATCTTTAGGAGACAGAGCGCATCTCCTTCTTGAGCGGTATGATGGCTGCGTGGTCCCATGGTGTTTATACTTGCGTACTATTGTTTGTACAGATGAACGTGGTACCTTCAGGTGTTTGGAAATGTGATATATATATATATATCTATATCACATTTATATATTACATTTACATAAGTATTCAGACCCTTTACTCAGTACTTTGAAGCACCTTTGGCAGCAATTACAGCCTCGAGTCTTCTTGGGTATGACGCTACGAACTTGGCACACCTGTATTTGGGGAGTTTCTCCCATTCTTATCTGCAGAACCTCTCAGGCTCTGTCAGGTTGGATGGGGAGCGCAGCTCTTTTCAGATCTCTCCAAAGCTGTTTGATCAGGTTCAAGTCCGGGCTCTGGCTGGGCCACTCAAGGACATTCAGAGACTTGTCCTGAAGCCACTCCTGCGATGTCTTGGCTGTGTGCTTAGGGTCATTGTACTGTTGGAAGGTGAACATTTGCCCAAGTATGAGACCCTGAGCGCTCTGGAGCAGGATTTCATCATGGATCTCTCTGTACTTTGCTCCGTTCATCTTTCCCTTGACCCTGACTAGTCTCCCAGTCCCTGCCGCTGAAAAACATCCCCACAGCATGATGCTGCCACCACCGTGCTTCACTGTAGGGATGGTTTCCTCCAGACGTGGCGCTTTGCATTCGGGCCAAAGAGTTCAATCTTTGTTTCATAAGACCAGAGAATCTTTTTTCTCATGGTTTGAGAGTCCTTTAGGTGCTCTTTGGCAAACTCCAAGTGGGCTGTCATGTGCCTTTTACTGAGGATCTGCGTGCCGGTTATGATTTTTATATGCACATTTTTGTGGAACGGTTTCATTTCCTTTATATCTCAAAATAGTATAATCAAAATTCTAAAAGTAACTTAAATTTGCCAACTTTGTAAAAAATAGCCTACATAAAGCCAAGAAATAAAAACATTGCCGGCTGCAGATAGAACATTTCCTGATTTAAAATAAATATCCTATAAATCACATTGGCTACGCATGGCTTGTCTGAAAGGAACTTGAAACATTCTATCAACTATTACCTTGGGTACAGTCTGAAGATTGTTCTAGAAAACTTGCAACATTGTATAACATTTACTGGGCCCTCAGTTTCCTGCTCCAATGAGCTCTAGACAGACATAGCTGTAGGCTATTTGCACAAGGGATAAGAAGTAATCAGGTAGGCTTAATATATGACGTTTCCACCGGATCAGAGCATGACATTTTTTTCCCCCTTCACGCTGAGATGTTATTGAAAGATTTTTCAAATAGGCTACATTGAGGAACTATTGTCATTTTCAATGGATGCTAAAACAGACTTTGTTTACTTTCTGTTTGAGGTGAAGAAAAAAATCACTTTGAGAATTTCCACACTGGTAGTGGGTATAGCCCATATTTCTATAGCCCATAGAAATGCATTGAATAACATATTCATAAATTGCAAAATACAGACTACATTTTTTTTGTGAGGATAAAAAAAAAAAAAGTGTTCTATGTCTAAGAAATATTTTTGTTATTTTGGACACATATTTAACCACTTAATTTGTTGCCAAAAAACTACCTCCATACTTCCATGAATTTTGTTACCTTAAGACGAGTCCCGTGACACTTGTGGGTCGTCTTTTCATCTTTCCATAGAGTGGTCATATCATTTTTTTGTAGGCCAAACCGTTCAGACGTGACAGATGTTTTTGTGAGTAGACCAAATCTTGGGCTGTTTCATAGTCTGACAACACCACTGTAGCTCAGCCACCTTCCACCGTAGATGCTGAAGGCCGACACAGGCGGATTGAGACGGATATCTCTAGCTTAAACTGACAGATTTTGATGGGGATTTTTTTTAATGTTACTTCGATTGATGCACTGGTGCGTCAATAAAGTCTTAAGGATTAAACTCTGTAATTGTTTTACATTCACCATTGTCCTCATGGTGAAGTCCCTGATCCCTATCTTTGCAGTAAATGGGTGTATTTATTCACCATCCAAAGTGTAATTTATAACTTCACCATGCTCAAAGAGATATTTAATGTGTGCTTTTTTAAATTTGTACCTATCTACAAATAAGTGCCCTTCTCTGCGAGGCATTGGAAAACCTACCTGTTCTTTGTGGTTGAATCTGTGTCTGAAATTCACTGCTTTACTAAGGGACCTTACATATAATTATATGTGTAGGGTACAGAGATCAGGTTGTCATTCAAAAATAATGCTTATAAAATATAACTTATAAATATAACTTATTATGTGACTTGTTGAGCACATTTTTACTCCTGAACTTATTTAGGCTTGCCATAACAAGGGGGTTGAATACTTAAGACATTTAAGCTTTTCATTTTTTTTATTCATTTGTAAAAAAAGGAAAAAATACATAATTCAGCTTTGACATTATGGGGTATTGTGTATAGGCCAGTGACGGAAAAAAGCTCAAATTGAATACATTTTTAATTCAGATTGGAACACAACAAAATGTGGAAAAAGTCAAGGGGTGTGTGTACTGTACTTTCTGAAGGCACTGTATATGGAAATTCCCTATTCTTATTGTGACACCTGGAGGACACATTTGGGTTTACTTGTAGTATGGTATGGGGTTATGGGTAAAGATGGCTCTCTAGTTAATTGGACCTTGTTAAGGTTTTTTTCCTCCTCTTCATCTGAAGAGGAGGTGTAGCAGGGATCAGACCAAAATGCAGCGTGGTTATTTCGATACATCTTTAATAAAGATAATAACGAACAATACAAACCACTAAATGTAACATGAAAAACCCAAAACAGCCCTATCTGGTGCAAACAAACACAGAGACAGAAACAATCACCCACAAAACCCAACACAAAACAGGCTACCTAAATATGGCTCCCAATCAGAGACAATGACTAACACCTGCCTCTGATTGAGAACCATATCAGGCCCAAACACAGAAACAGACAAACAAGACATCCAACATAGAATGCCCACTCAGATCACACCCTGACCAAACAAAACATAGAACATACAAAGCAAACTATGGTCAGGGTGTGACAGACCTGGTGATAATGTATGTAAGATGAGTTTTCATGGTATGTTTCTGTGTTTTGGTTGGTCAGGGTGTGAGCTGAGTGGGCATTCTATGTTACATGTCTAGTTTGTCTAGTTCTATGTTTGGCCTGATATGGTTCTCAATCAGAGGCAGGTGTTCGTCATTGTCTCTGATTGGGAACAATATTTAGGTAGCCTGTTTGGTGTTGGGTTTTGTGGGTGATTGTCCTTATGTCCTTGTTCTGTTGCTGTGTTACTTTGCACCAGTATTAGGCTGTTTCGGTTTTCGTGTTACGTTTATTTGTTTTTGTATTTGATCGTGTTTACTTTGTCTCATTAAACATGGATCGCAATAGCCACGCCGCATTTTGGTCTGACTCTCTTTCACATACAGAAAACCGTTACACATACAGTATAATTTACGTTGACAAGTACATTATATTTTGTTACAGTAGCTGGCTATTAATACAGAATTTCTTCACATTTGAAAAATGTATTTACTTACTTGAATAGGTTCTCCCAATAATGGGCCATCTTCAAGATATTTTCAATGGTAGCTGAGCATAGCCACGTGGACAGGATAAATGGAGGCAAGGAAAAAAGTGTTTGTCACCAGAGAGGTTTAGAACATGTTGTGCTGTTTGACTTGATCAGTGTAATCCACTTTCCGTTGTAATAAATGTACATCGCAGTCTGTCGGCCACACTTGATAACTTAAAAACTAGCATAGGTAACAGTTACCTGGTAATGCACATAACATAACAGCTCTCCTTCTACGGGTGTGTGGGGGGAGAGTTCTTGAAATGTAACATCCAATCATAATCTTGCCAGAGGACTATTCAAACCGTTTTTGCAATACAACATTCTCCAGACCTCCAAGGGAGGCGTGATTTTGGAGGTATGGCAACGCGAGACTAGGGTATACCTGACGTGAGCAAAGACTGGGGTGTTTTTCAGGATAAAAAGAAGCGGGATGGAGCTAAGCACAGGCAAAATCCTAGAGGGAAACCTGCTTCAGTCTGCTTTACCTCAGACTCTGGGAGTGGAATTCCCCTTTCAGCAGGACAATAACCTACAACACAAGGTCAAATCTACACTAGAGTTGCTTACCAAGAAGACTGTGAATGTTCCTGAGTGACAGTTTTGACTTACAGTACATCTGGTTGAAAATCTATGGCAAGACTTGAACATTTATGTTTAGCCATGATACCCAACACTTTGACAGAGCTTGAAGATTTTTGAAAATAATAATCTTCAAATATTGCACAATCTAGGTGTGCAAAGCTCTTAGGGACTTACCCAAGAAGACTCACGGCTGTAATCACTGCCAAAGGCGAATCTAACATGTATTGACTCAGGGGTGAATGCTTATCTAATCAAGGTATATTCGTGTTTTATTTTTCATACATTTTAGGATTTGTGTAGATTGTTGACAAAAAAAAGACAATTGACTACATTTTAAACCCACTTTGTAAGACAATAAAAAGTGAATAAATCCAAGGGGGGCTGAATACTTATGATTGGCACTGCACAGTATGTCTGAAGATTGAAGTTACTCTATGTGCGTAAATCTACATTTACAATGCCAATTTAATTCATTTAGCAGACACTGTTATCCAGAGAGACATACAGTCAGTGCATTCAGTGCATATCAGCGTCAGTCCAAGTAGACTTCTTCAAAATAGTGGAATCAGTGCCCGGAAGAAAAACAAAACAAGTGAGTGCAAGAAAGACAAGTATGTTAGGATTAGTCCCAGAGTGATGTAGACTTGTAAAACCAGATGAGTGGACTAGCCAATCAATTGCATCAACTGGTCGTCAAAATAGGAGGGAGAAGAGAGAATTCCTGTCATTCAGTGTCAACACAGATCATACAGAAGTCACTTTACCTCATCAAACGTCAGTAATCTCTTGCTGCCCATAGATTAGTAATGTATCTAAAATACATTATCGACATATGGAAAGAAGGTTCAAAAGCCACATGGGACATATATCTTTTTTTGGGAGATTTTAGTTAATGGGAAGAATGTCTGAAAACCTTGGCTTTGGAGCTTTATTTCCAAGCTTTCAAGTGAGTGCTCTTTCATTCTCTCGTTCTCTCAATTCAATTCTATTCAAAAGGCTTTATTGGCATGGGAAACATATGTTTACATTGCCAAAGCACGTGAAATAGATAATAAACAAAAGTGAAATAAACAAGCCTCTCTATCTCTCGCTCTTTCTCTCTGCCTCTCTCCCTCTGCTTATGTAAATTGTTTCCAGTGATCTAATATTCACAGAGGAGAGGGAGACCCAGATGACTGTGTTAGTGCTATATCTTCAAAGTGTAGACTCTGTTGGAGTCCTTTTCCCACCACCGACCCCTAGTGCTCTGGAGTTCTTGGTTCCGTCCTGAATGGCACCCTATACTTTATAAACTGCACTACTTTTGAATGGGCCCTAGTCAAAAGTAGTGCACTATATAGGTAATAGGGGGCTATTTAGGACGCAATCCTTTTCATATCCCTGGTTGGTGCTCGGTGCTCTCTACTTTCTCTTCTTTGATTTACTTAACTTTGGTCCTCCCTGCCCCCCTCTGCCCCCCTGGCGAGCATACACCATGGCTCTCAACCTCACTCGTTAGTTCCTCTACAGGGCTTTTTGGTCTTGCCAAAATATATCCCTCCCTGCTGTTTTGAGTTCTTAGAAAGTAGAACATCTCCAGTTTAGTTTTTGCCCCGTCCTTGCTTTCTTTTTCCCCTGTGTGAGGTAGTCAAGTGTCAAATGTCGGAGAGAAAACACACCAGAATGATGAACTGTTAAAAAGCAGCGGGTGGCTGCAGTGTTTTACGGATCACCTGCTGGGTGGCGGCGAACTGTGGCAGTTCAACATGTAGAATCGTCAGGAAATTGATGGATGATATTCTAGCAAGAGACGATAGCGTGCCCACCTGCTGCTTCTAATCGCTCTGGTGTGTTTTCCAAGTGTAGCATGTCATCTCTCTCCGTGTACTTTCAGAACTCGGGCATAGAGAAGGCATTTCTGTTTGACGTGGTCAGTAAGATCTACATCGCCACAGACAGCAGTCCGGTGGACATGCAGACCTACGAGCTGTGCTGCGACATGATCGATGTGGTCATAGACATCTCCTGCATCTACGGGTGAGTTGAAAGTTGCGTGGAGGTACTGTGCCGGCAAAAACCAACACATTTCTGTTGTATCCTGAGTATAATGGACCAACAAAGATGTTATTGTCTTGAGTCTCACAGTCACAATCAGACCTTCACAACAGGCAGGGCCCTTCAGTTCTAGCCCTGGGGACCCACAGGCTGTGCAGGGTTTTGTTCCAGCCCAGTTCTGGTAATAAAATTGTCATTTAGCAAACGCTTTGCCCTCAGAACAGAGTCTGTGTGAATCCTGTTCTTCATACTCACTGTGTCTCTGTTCAATTTCACTCCAGTTGACACACTAATTAGATCCTAATCTGAGTTCCCAGTCTGTTTTAGTAGATAGTTATTCTCTTTCACACACACACACACACACACACACACAAATGAAGAAATTATGAGTACAAGCACACCTTCATCTACGTTATTCCTCTCACGAATTGCTGCATTCGCAGTTGAAATTTATATTCTCTAAATCTAGCCTTTATTGATATTGGGGAAAATCAAAAAACATTTACTTTCACTTCAAAGTCGTTTAGCAGACATTCTTATCCAGAGTGACTGAAGGTTAGTGGATTAAATGAAGGCAGTTAAGACAACCACATCACAGTCATTGCAAGTAAAAAAACAAACACATATTTGCATTCTGAGTTTATTTACATAGAGAGTTCATATGGTAATGTAGGTGGTGCTAAACACGGAAGGCACACAAGTGTATCCTTTTAAGTTGAGCCTTTTAAGCACGGTGTGGTGCACTCAAGAGTTCTGCTTTGCTTTGCAAACACCTCTCTTATCTTTCCACCTGGCTGCCTGTCAGGGAGCTCTATTGCATCAAAACCTGACAAACACAGCAGGTGATCATCCGTTTTATGTCTCCTCAGTCTTCACCCTAGCCCTGAACACACCCACCCACGCGCGCACACACACACACACACACCTACCTCCTGTCCTGCCATGTCCTGGCCTCCTGTTCTGGCCATCAGGCTGATGGTAGAACCTTCCTCGTATCCATGAGAGGACGGTAGTAAACAAGCCAGCCGTGGTAAGCCATGTGGTAACGTTAGCTCCCTCTGGGTCCGTTGACCCAATATGAACCAGGTCTGATGTGCCTTCGTTGGGCTGCTGTGCCCTGGCAGGGAGGCTGCTGCTGGGGCTGGGGATATAGGCCGAGGCCTTACCCAGGGCACTGCAGCTGTGGGTTGGGATGGGATGGAGATATGCCACGCTGTGGTTTAGGAGGGCTGAGCTGGGGAAGGCTGTTGACTGTGTTTACGCTTCAGGGCACAACACTCTAGATGAGATGAGCTCTCACCGTATATAAGTCTGGGAGACTGCACAGACTTTGAGATATTTTCCAAGGGGGAACGTGTGTGTACAGTGACTTCAGAAAGTATTCACACCCCTTGACTTTTTCCACATTTTGTTGTGTTACAGCCTCAGTTATAAATTGTGTCACTGGTTTACACACAATACCCCATAATGTCAAAACAAAACAAAAAACAAATTAATTACAAATTTAAAACTGAAATGTTTTGAGTCAATAAGTATTCAACCCCTTTGTTATGGCAAGCCTAAATAAGTTCAGGAGTAAACATTTGCTTGTTAACAAGTCACATAATAAGTTGCATGGACTCTGTGTGCAATAATAGTGTTTAACAGGATTTTTGAATGACTACCTCACATCTGTACTCCATACATCCAATTGTATGTAAGGTCCCTTAGTCGAGCAGTGAATTTCAAACACTGATTCAACCACAAAGACCAGGGAGGTTTTCCAATGCCTGGCAAAGAAGGGGACCTATTGGTAGATGGGTAAAAATAAAAACAGCAAACATTGAATATCACTTTGGATGGTGTATCAATACATCCAATCACTACAAAGATACATGTGTACTTCCTAACTCACTTGCCCGGGGAGGAAGGAAACCACTCAGGGATTTCAACATGAGGCCAATGGTGACAGTTACAGAGATTAATGGCTGTGATAGGAGACTGAGGATGGATCAACATTGTATACTGAACAAAAATATAAATGCAACATGCAACAATTTAATTGATTTTACTGAGTTACAGTTCATATGAGGAAATCAGTCAATTGAAATCAATTCATTAGGCCCAAATCTATGGATTGAACATTACTGGGAATACAGATATGATGCGGTTGGTCATAGATACAATAAAAAAATATAGGCCTCACAATGGGCCTCAGGATCTCATCACCGTATTTTGTTTGCATTCAAATTGCCATCGATAAAATGCTCACTAACAGAGATGTAAACAAATGTTTGCACATAATATGAGAGAAATAAGCTTTTTGTGCGTGTGGAACATTTCAGGGATCTTTTATTTCAGCTCATGAAACATGGGACCAACGTTGCATTTATATTTTTGTTTAGTGTTGTTACTCCACAATACTAACCTAAATGACAGAGTGAAAACAAGGAAGCCTGTACAGAATAAAACATATTCCAAAACTTGCATCCTGTTTGCAATAAGGCACTAAAGTAAAACTGCAAAAAATGTAAAACTGCAAAAAACTTTGTCCTGAATACAAAGCATTATGTTTGGGGCAAATCAAACACAACACATCACTGACTACCACTCCTCATATTTTCAAGCATTGTAGTGGCTGCATCATGTTATGGGTATGCTTGTCATCGACAAGGACTAGTGGTTTTTGGGATAAAAATAAATAGAATGGAGCTAAGCACAGGCAAAATCCTAGAGGAAAACCTGGTTCAGTCTGCTTTCCAACAGACACTGGGAGACAAATTCACCTTTCAGCAGGGCAAAAACCTAAAATACAAGACCAAATATACTGGAGTTACTTGGGCTCCTGAGTGGCGGAGCGGTCTAAGGAACTGCATCTAAGTGCAAGAGGGGTCATTACAGTTTCTGGTTCAAATCCAGGCTGTATCACATCCGGCCGTGATTGGGAGTCCCATAGGGTGGCGGTTTGGCCGGTGTAGGCTGTCATTGTAAATGTGAATTTCTTGTTAACTGACTTGCCTAGTTACATTGAATTTAAATAAAACACTTACCAAGATGACATTGAATGTTCCTAAAGTTTTGACTTAAATCAGCTTGAAAATCTATGGCAAGACTTGAAAATGGCTGTCTAGCAATGATCAAGAACCAACTTGACAGAAATTTAAGAATTTAAAAAACAATAATGTACATATATTGTAAAATCCAGGTGTGAAAAGCTCACAGCTGTGCATGTATTGACTCAAGTGTGTGAATACTTATGTAAATGAAATATTTCTGTATTTCATTTTCAATACATTTTGAAACATTTCTAAAAACACTTTGTCCTTTTGAAAAATTGTTTTTTTAATCTATTTTTAATTCAGGCTGTAACGCAACAAAATGTCAAGGGGTATAATTTTTTTCTGAACGCACTATATTCTTGTATGTAGGTAATTGTGTGTGAGCGGCCAAGGCATGCAAATTGAGCTCCAATTTAGGTTTCATTGGACCAGTTGATTTTACTCTCCTCCAAATACTGGGATTACTCACATGACGTTTGAACATCATTATCATGGATTGCTTCCCAAATGGCACCCTATTACCTATATAAGTGTCTATACCTATATAGTGTATATACTATGTAGGGAAAGGGGTGTTATTTGGAATGCAGAACCATGACAAAACGGCTGGGCTATTAACATTATTTAGAGGTTTCAGCAATGTTTTTTTCCCACCTCATTTAGTTAATGACGCACTCCCCTGACCAACATATTGAATGTCTGCTTCTTTTCCTAGTAGTTACATTTGACATTTTTGTCATTTATCAGATGCTCTTATCCAGAGAGACTTACAGTCGGTGCATTCAACTAGTAAGGGAAAACAACCACATAGGCCCTTCTTTGAAAGGGTCTTTCTTGATTGAGGTTATCCTTTTTTTATTTTCACAAATTATGACTCCATGTGAAATCGTTCATGTTTTTTGCGTTGTTTTCCTCCCCAGTGAGAAACTATTCTTGGTTTGCAGACCTTATGTCAATGCATCCCCCAAAGCTCCTGAAAGCATGGGATTAGATTTGAGCTTTTATTCATTTTGATAATTACCATTTGATCCGGCATCTGTTACATAGCACAGCTTTTTATCGTATGTACTAGATGGTGTTGGCAGAGGGGACACAGGTACACATGTACTTTCTCATTTTAATGCATGGCGGGAATATACAGTAGATTATTTGTGTCCCTGTATTTAACTCCGGGAAAGCCAGTGTGAGGGTTTGTGCTCGGTATAATATGGATGTTTGCCGGTGTGTGGGAGAACACATATCTGTAGAGTTATGTAAGTACTCGCACTCAAACCATATAAATGGAAAAACCAAGGAGGCAAGATGCAAAAATATACTTCATTTAATGTATGCTCGAAATGATAACAAAAGGTGCTAATGCAAAGTGATTTTTTTTGTTTAGCACTTTGCACTAGCAACTTTAATTTTTTCAACCATGGATTAAATGACGTATATTTTTGTTTCTTGGCCTCCTTGGTTTTTCCTTTTCTTTGTTTGACGGCGAGTACCTACGTTATTCTACCTAATAGGCTATCAGCTCTGACTTATAACTGCTGCTGCCACAGTATGCCATTGACTTTCTCAGTGAATAAATCAAGATGGATGCCTTAACTGTTCTACTTGTTTTTAATTGATTGTTATCACTGATTATGCAGATGGTGGCTATTGTGAAGGTTTTACTGGCAATGATTTTGCTAATTGGTTGCACTTATTGTTAGTTTGCCATGGATAAGATCTGTTAAATGAGCTTAACGAGTTTAGCCATACATATGTTGCCTTCATTCCTAAAAATATTTATTTAAAAACAGTGTGGGGGGGCAAGAGTACATGGCCTTATTGCTTGTTGTTTTGTTAACAAAGAGAGAGATAAGACACCCTCACTCAAAACCATCATCATCTCTCCAAACTAACAAGAATAACCCAGTTTCAGAAGTTAGAGCACTTTTAAAGAGTAGCTCTTATTGTATGATTTTACATGATACTACAGAGTCTATGAGAATGAACAGTCCCTAAAGAGAACAGAGAAGAGAACTTGGGAAAAGGAATGGGAAATAGGCTTTATTTCGAACAGAATCCCCAAATAATTTCAAGGGTATTCAACTCTGACCCTGCGAGGTCCGGAGCCTGCTGGTTTTCTGTTCTACCTGTTGATTAATTGCACCCACCTGGTGTTCCAGGTCTAAGTTGCTCTCTGATTTAGAGGGAAAGAATGAAAAAAAGCAGTGGAACTAACTTCCAGTTCCAGAGTTGAATATGAGGGGTCTATTGAATATTCATTGAATTGAGCTTCTCCTTCAGTTGCTTGGCCGACAATGTAAAAGCACAAACAAAATACATTATTAAACCAACAACAGCAGGGTTTCCTTTATCTCTGTATTCATTTTAATCTCCGTACTGGTATTCTTAAGTTTAGAATGTGCATATCACCCTCCTTTTCTTCTTTGAATGAATTTTAGCCTACATCTCGCTATCTCAACCTTTTGTTCTCTTCTCGCTCCCACCCCCTCGTTCTCATCCCTCTCTACCAGGCTAACGTGGGCCGAAGCAGGCACACCCTATATCACTCACTCTTTCTTGGTTCTCGTCCCTCTCTCATCCCTGATTCTCTTCCCTCTCTCATCCCTCGCTCTCTTCCCTCTCTCATACCCTTGTTCGTATCCCTCTCTCTCCCAGGCTGACGGAGGAAGAGGCAGGTCAGCCCTATGATAAAGAGTCCATGGCCATCATCCACCTGAACAACACCACCGTCATGTACCTGAAGGAGGTCACCAAGTTCCTGGCTCTGGTCTGCTTCCTCCGAGAGGAGAGCTTTGAGAGGAAAGGTAACAGAGAGTTAGGGAGGAGAGCTTTGAGGGAAAAGGTGAGAGTTAGTTAGTGAGGAGAGCTTCGAGAGGAAAGGTGAGAGAGTTAGGGAAGAGAGCTTTGAGAAGAAAGGTGAAAGAGAGTTAGGGAATAGAGAGACTCGAGAGAAAAGGTGAGAGAGTTAGGGAGGAGAGCTTTGAGAAGAAAGGTGAGCGAGAGTCAGTCTCTATCCCAAATGGAACCCTATTCCCCTTAAAGTGCACTGCTTTTGACCAGGGCCCAACCTGGTCCAAGAAGAACCCCTAGCCTTATAGGAGAATGTGCTGTGACTTTATAGGGATGAATTCTAACTTTGGGTATTATGTGCTTGTACTAACACAAAGTTTTATGTTACATACCTAGTTTTTAGATGTGTCGTTGGCACTACAAAATATTTTCCAGGAAATGTCACACGTATCTCCTGTTAACACCAATGCATGATTTATTCAAAAATCAGACTTACATCAATGCATGATTTATGCCAAGGTCCGAGTTAGCAAAGCTACATGCGCATATTCAGATATCACGACGACCAGACATGACATGAATCCACAAGTGCAGTACTGAATACCTGCTGATACTAGACCACCTGCTACTCTAAACAGCATGCTTCCAAAGGCTAACGACTAACCAGGATTGAAATATTTATAATCCAACCACTGCTAGCGTGTTGTGTGATCTGTGATGAGCACAGTGATATGTGTTAATTGACAGATGGCATAACACAATTAATATGATGACAATGTAAAGCAACAAGCTGTATTGTCCAGAGACTAAATACAGTATCCCTTCTTACGCTCAATTAACAGATGAACACATAATAAGTAATTTATATAAATTGCAATGGAAAGCCCATTATTCCATAGACACTTCTCTCTCTTTCTCTCTCTCTCTCCTCTATCTCTCTCTCTCTCTCTCTCTCTCTCTCTCTCTCTCCTATCTCTTAAAGAGAAGAGTGTGGTTACCTTGGCACCGATGATCAAAGGCTCTCATCTTCCTTTTAACTTGTGAACTTGTCAATTCCTCCCGGCTTGTTAGATTGAGCCTTGGCTGTCTGCAGCAGCTAAGAGATTGGACGACAGATGACACACCACTTGTTATAATAGGCATTCATAAGAGTGTTCTCTTTGTACAGTACATGGGAAGGCATGGCACCCAAACTACGGGAACAGTCATTTTCAAGTTGTATTCATTAGACACAGCGAAGTCAGTGCAGGGTTGTGTATTTCCTGTTTTTATTGTGTGTATTTTTATTCAACAGTATGGTCTTTGACTTTTTTTTTAATGTGTTACGTTTGAACATTTCCATCGGCATTGATAAGTCTTTCCCCCTATCATATTTGTCAGCAGAACAAAAGCATGGAAGCTTCTTACATCTGGTAAACTGTTTGTCAACGAGTCACAAAATACCCTCTTTTCCCCAATATAACAATAGGCCAACAATGATAAGTTTACATTAACTACCTCATTATTATGTAGAATGTTAACTTTAGTGGTTTTTACAACAGGTCATATCATACAGGTGATATTATTCACGGTCGCATCATGCATTGTTTTCACCTGCGGTTTCAAGTACTTTTACCCTCCAAAACTTTGGAAGAATGGGGGTTAAAGTTGTCTTCAAAGCATGTATGAGCCCATAGCATCTGTATTCTATTCCCTTGAATTGTAAAATAATATTTCAGTCTTTATTAGCGTTTTGGCACTTTCAACTCTTTAGACAAATACCACTCAACAATGGTATATTTAGCTTGTCTTCAAATTCAGTGATATAAAATAAAAAATAAAAAATCTCATGTAAAGAGCATTGCTCCAAACTTGCATATTTGACTATCTAAATAATTAGAGATGGCTAGGCTTTGATAATTTGACAGATACATTAAACATGTATTACCTAACTTTAAGCTAACAAGCTAATGAGACAGAAGAGATTTAAGTACATCATTTTGTGTTTCTTGCAATTGCAATTATTATCTGATTCACAATGTAGGATATTTCCGCTCATAATTGATATTGTGAGAGCGAGATGAATTTGTCATTTTAACATTCTAATTGCTATGGTAACTCTGCTCGTCCTGTCTGACTACTGATCTCATCCTATCTTGTCTTTATCCCACAGGACTAATTGACTACAACTTTCACTGTTTTAAGAATGCTATTCAGGAGGTGTTTGATGTACGAGTGAAGGTGCAGAAAAACAGAAAGCTACTCAGCCAGAGGAGGTGGAGCAAACAGGCCTCAATTGAGTCCTCAGCAGCCACCACTGAACGCCGCCCCATTGGTGGCATCACATGTCAATCAACCATCAACATAAAATAAAGAGGAGGTGATATGTGAAGGGCTGTATGGCCCCAAACACACTCAGGTTGTACAACTGCTGTACAACACATTTGGCACAACGTTTGTGATACAACAGAGAGTTTTTTTTTAAACACAATAGTAAACATTTTTGTGCAAGTGCAGGTCTTCACGACTGTGCAACAATCACTAATGGTTGCATTTCAACCATACAAACCAGCAGATATAGGATCTTAATTTGATCACTCTCTTTTGTTGCTGAGAACATGATAATTCACATTTCCTGTTACAGAAAGATTACTTTCCTGCTGTAGCAAACTGCCTCAAATTAAGATCTTACATCTGTATAACTTGGGCCAGAAGTTTTTGTCTAATCATACAAGACCTGACCCGGAAATATATATATATATATATATATATATATATATATATATATATATATATATATAATTACCACATTTGTTACAGTTGACCTGTATGTTGAGTGTCAGCCCATAGTAGGGCATGCTGAAGTTGTATCATTTTTTTTTTTACAAGTAGGGCCTGTAATGTCATCTAATATTGTCACTAATAATAGTACATGGTCATAGTCAAAGTAATATGGATGGGCCTTTTGAATACTGTAGAAGTAGGATGGACACTGAAATCACCTTGGCTGCATCCCACATGGTACCCTATTCCTTTTATAGTGTGTAAGCCCCATAGGTCTCTGGTCAAATGTAGTTGACTATATAGGGAATTGGACGTCATTTGAGATGCAGCCATGATCTTTATGGAAGCAGCCCACCAAAGGAACAGATTGTAAGTACAGATGTTCATAAAGCTACCAGACCAGGTTCAAATACTATTTGAAATCATTTCAATCATTTCTGTGCTTGACTTACACTATTACAGTGAGGGAGTTTGCCCACTGACAAAGAAATTATCCGTCTATAGTTTTAATGGTAGGTTTATTTGAACAGTGAGAGACAGAATAACAACAACAAAATCCAGAAAAATGCATGTCAAAAATGTTATAAATGGATTTGCATTTTAATGAGAGAAATATGTATTTGAACCCTCTGCAAAACATGACTTAGTACTTGGTGGCAAAACCCTTGTTGGCAATCACAGAGGTCAGACGTTTCTTGTAGTTGGCCACCAGGTTTGCACACATCTCAGGAGGGATTTTGTCCCACTCCTCTTTGCAGATCTTCTCCAAGTCATTAAGGTTTCGAGGCTGATGTTTGGCAACTCAAACCTTCAGCTCCCTCCACAGATTTTCTATGGGATTAAGGTCTGGAGACTGGCTAGGCCACTCCAGGACCTTAATGTGCTTCTTCTTGAGCCACTCCTTTGTTGCCTTGGCCGTGTGTTTTGGGTCATTGTCATACCCATCCACGACCCATTTTCAACGCCCTGGCTGAGGGAAGGAGGTTCTCACCCAAGATTTGACGGTACATGGCCCCGTCCATCATCCCTTTGATGCGGTGAAGTTGTCCTGTCCCCTTAGCAGAAAAACACTCCCAAAGCATATTGTTTCCACCTCCATGTTTGACGGTGGGGATGGTGTTCTTGGGGTCATAGGCAGCATTCCTGCTCCTCCAAACACGGCAAGTTGAGTTGATGTCAAAGAGCTCCATTTTGGTCTCATCTGACCACAACACTTTCACCCAGTTGTCCTCTGAATCATTCAGATGCTCATTGGCAAACTTCAGACGGGCAAACTTCAGACATGTATATCTGCTTTCTTGAGCAGGGGTACCTTGCGGGCGCTGCAGGATTTCAGTCCTTCACGACGTAGTGTGTTACCAATTGTTTTCGTGGCGACTATGGTCCCAGCTGCCTTGAGATCATTGACAAGATCATCCCGTGTAGTTCTGGGCTGATTCCTCACCGTTCTCATAATCATTGCAACTCCACGAGGTGAGATCTTGTATGGAGCCCCAGGCCGAGGGAGATTTACAGTTCTTTTGTGTTTCTTCCATTAGCGAATAATCGCACCAACTGTTGTCACCTTCTCACCAAGCTGCTTGGCGATGGTCTTGTAGCCCATTCCAGCCTTGTGTAGGTCTACAATCTTGTCCCTGACATCCTTGGAGAGCTCTTTGGTCTTGGCCATAGTGGATAGTTTGGAATCTGATTGATTGATTGCTTCTGTGGACAGGTGTCTTTTATATAGGTAACAAACTGAGATTAGTAGCACTCCCTTTAAGAGTGTGTATCTACAAAGTATGTGGAAACCCCTTCAAATTAGTGGATTCAGCTATTTCAGCCACACCCATTTTTGTCAGGAGTATAAAATCAAGCACACTGCCATGCGATCTCTATAGACAAACATTGGCAGTAGATTGGCCTTACTGAAGCGCACATAGACTTTCAACGTGGCACCGTCATAGGATGCCACCTTTCCAACAAGTCAGTTCATCAAATTTCTGCCCAGCTAGAGTCTACCCCGGTTAACTGTAAGTGCTGTTATTGTGAAGTGGAAACGTCTAGGAGCAACAATGGCTCAGCTGCGAAGTGGTAGGCCACACAAGTTCACAGAACAGGACCGCCGAGTGCTGAAGCGCGTAGCGCGTAAAAGTAATCCGTCCTCAGTTGCAACACTCACTGCCGAGTTCCAAACTGCCTCTGGAAGCAACATCGGCACAAAAACTGTTCGTCCGGCGCTTCATGAAATGGGTTTCCATGGCCGAGCAGCCATAAACAAGCCTAAGATCACCATGCGCAATGCCAAGCGTCGGCTGGTGTGGTGTAAAACTCACCACCATTGGACTCTGGAGCAGTGGAAACGCATTCTCTGGAGTGATGAATCATGCTTCTCCGTCTGGCAGTCCGAAATACTAATTTGGGTTTGGCGGATGGCAGGCGAACACTACCTGTCCAAATACATATTGCCAACTGTAAAGTTTGGTGGAGGAGGAATAATGGGCTGGGGCTGTTTTTCATGGTTCAGGCTAGGCCCCTTAGTTCCAGAAATCTTACCGCTACAGCATGCAATTACATTCTAGACGATTCTGTGCTTCCAACTTGATTGCAACAGTTTGGGGAAGGTCCTTTCCTGTTTCAGTATGACAATGCCCCCATTCACAAATCGAGGTCCATACACAAATAGTTTGACAAGATCAGTTTGTAAGAAATTGACTGGCCTCCACAGAGCCCCGACCTCAACCCTATTGAACACCTTTGGGATGAATTGGAACACTGACTGCGAGCCAGGCATAATCACCCAACATTAGTGCCTGAGCTAACTAATGCTCTTGTGGCTGAATGGAAGCCCCCGCAGCAATGTTCCAACATCTATTGGAAAGCGTGGAAGAGTGGAGACTGTTATAGCAGCAAAGGGGGGACTAACTCCATATTAATGCCCATGAGTTTGGAATGAGATGTTCGACGAGCGGTTGTCCACATACTTTTTCCTGTTGCAATGGAACCAATAGAAAAGTTCAGTTGTGCAAACCCTGCCCACCTGGCACCATGCAGACTAAAGCAAACTCTCAAAGTATTTGAAAGATGTCAAATAGTATTTGAACTCAGGTCTGAAAGATAGAGAAGAGAAAGAAGAGTCTCAGAATGTCAGCTAACTGAATGTCAATAACTTTGTTTTTAAAAGGTGCTTTATTACATTTTTTCAGGCACAGTGCGAAGGCAAGATCAAAGATAGCAATAAGGGTTGTTCAATATAACTATGTACCCGTCCTTATAGCTATGTTTATCACCTGTAATGTTAACTGTACATCACATTTAACTGTAACACTCCCATTCAAATAGTATGACACGATAACTTTATTTTAAATGTATATGGAAATACATTTTGTAAGGTCAGCATACAAAATACACAAATCAATACTATAAAACAGCAGAGTGCTATTCAAAAATGCTGTCTTGCATTATGTATGTATTATTATAGTGTATTGATTTTATGTAGCCAATGCAAACTTATCTCCTTCCATGCTTTATACAAAATAACATATGTCAATTCTAGGAACACCAAATCTAAATGTGCTAGCAATTACAATCGACAGTTTGAATCACAATTGTGGTTTCTCAAAGTTGTTTAATCACGGCATCAATACTACTATTTTATCAATGCTAGAACCTTGTTGACTTTGACAAGCAATTTGCTCTTGAAGCCTGTCTGCTTTCAAAACCAATTATTTTGACCCATACTTGTATTACTTTACTACTTTACTGAACCATTTAATTTATTTTAAAGTTCTATTTATTTATTTTGTTCATCAATAAAATAAGATTTGTTTACGTTGATGTATCTCATTGTCACCTTAATCACAACCCATTAGCCTAAATAATAAACAAGCAAATGTTAAATATCTTGGGGTTGCGTCCCAAATGGAACACTCTTCTAGAGAAGTCCTGGTCAAACGTAGTGCACTATAAAGGGCCCCATCACCCGTAAGGAGCCTCAGACGTGTTCGATGATGTGGGTGGGCTGGCCTCATGCCTGTCAGTCAGTAGAGGACTGTTTGAAGAGCGGCCCTGAAGTCTCTTACATAGTTGGACAGCGATTGCCAGCGGGTCATAGAAAGGGGGATACCCAGACATTGCCAGACAAGCAGAGGCAGAAGGGTGGACTGTGTCTGTGTGTGTAGAGATGTTTGCTTTGTATCCTGCTGCTGGTTGGGAGTTGTGTGTGTGTTGTGTGTCAGAGACTGTCAGTGTAGATCAGGCTGTTCCTAAGGCCTAGCTAGCTGTCACACACACACACACCGTGGGGAGTTCTGCCGGGGTTCTAACTCTGAACCGACTGTGGGAGAGAGAGTGAGAGGGAAAGAGTAAACTGTTTACAGCAGGGCTCTCCAACTCTGCTGATGGAGAGCTACCCTCCGATAGGTTTACACTCCAACCCCAGTTGTAACTAACTTGATTCAGCTTGTCAATCAGGTAATTATTAGTATCAAGTGTGCGAGATTAGAGTTCGGGTAAAAACTACAGGATGGTAGTGCTCCGGGAACAGGGTTGGAGAGCCCTGGTGTACAGTATATTCATAACATGTTTTCCTCCTATTATTCATGATGGGAAGGAAATGGTGGATTGGTGCAAACAGATGCATTATGCTGTGCACATCTGATTTATTGTATCTATACAGGGGTAAAATTGTGCATAAGAAAACAAACTCATGCATGTACAGTATACTTTGCATATGTGGCTTATTGATACACGGCAATATAATTGTGCAATATCAAACAGATGCATTCTTCTTGTAAATAGGTCTTGCATGGAAATGCTAACAATGTATGTGTCCCAAACAGCATCATATCCACTATATAGTGCTATGCAACATTTGTTGGATTTAACCTTTTATTTAGTTTAGTATTGTGTAGTGATATACAGTACCAGTCAAATGTTTTTATTTATTTTTTACTATTTTCTACATTGTAGAATAATAGTGAAGACATAACAACTATGAAATAACACATATGGAATCATGTAGTAACCAAAAAAGTGTTAAACTAATCTAAATACATTTTAGATTTTAGATTCTTCAAAGTAGCCGCCCTTTGCCTTGATTGACATAATTGCACACTCTTGGCATTCTCTCAACCAGCTTCACCTGGAATGCTTTTCCAACAGTCTTGAAGGAGTTCCCACATATGCTGAGCACTTGTTGGCTGCTTTTCCTTCACTCTGTGGTCCAACTCATCCCAAGCTATCTCAATTGGGTTGAGGTAGGGTGATTGTGGAGGCCAGGTCATCTGATGCAGCACTCTATCACGCTCATTCTTGGTCAAATAGAGCTTACCCAACCTGGAGGTGTGTTGGGTCATTGTCCTGTTGCAAAAAAAAGGTTGTTCCACCAAGCGCAACCCAGATGGGATGGTTTATTGTTGCAGAATTCTGTGGTAGTTATTCTGGTTAAGTGTGCCTTGAATTCTAAATAAATCACCAACAGTGTCACCAGTAAGGCTCCCCCACACCATCTCACCTCCTCCATGATTCACGGTGGGAACCACACGTGTGGAGATCATCTGTTCACCCACTCTGCATCTCACAAAGACACGGTGGTTGGAACCAAAAATCTCAAATTTGGACTCATCAGACCTAAGGGTAGATTTCCACCGGTCTAATGTACATTGCTTGTGTTTCTTGGGCCAAGCAAGTCTCTTCTTGTTATTGGTGTTATTTAGTAGTGGTTTCTTTGCAGCAATTCGACCATGAAGGCCTGATTCACACAGTCCCCTCTGAGCATTTGATGTTGAGATGTGTCTGTTACTTGAATTCTGTGAAGCATTTATTTGGGCTGCAATCTGAGGTGCAGTTAACTCTGCTGCAGAGGATAAGTTCATTAGAGGTAACTCTGGATCTTCCTTTCCTGTGGCGGTCCTCATGAGAGCCAGTATCAACAGCTTCATGATGACTTCAATAGAAATCTCTATTCTGATCACACAAGATCCCCTGGCCTGGCACATTTACAGCAATGCACACCATCTTAACACGAATTAAACAACCATGTCACTAGCCTGGCGCAGCGGTCTAAGGCACTGCATCGCAGTGCTTGAGGTGTCACTACAGACCGGGTTCGATTCCTGGCTGTGTCATAACCGGGAGTCCCATAAGGGGTGCACAATTGGCCCAGCATTGTCTGGGTTTGGGGAGGTTTTGGCTGGGGGGGGCTTTACTTGGCTCATCTCGCTCTAGCAACTCCTTGGGCGCCTGCAGGCTGACTTCGCTCGACACATTGGTGCAGTTGGCTTCTGGGATAAGCAGGTGTGTGTTAAGGAGTGCGGTTTGGCGGGTTATGTTTATAAGATTTATGACTCGACCTTCGCCCCTGCAGCAATGAGACAATATCATAATTGGATATCACGAAATTGTGGAGAAAAAGGGGGTAAAATACAACAACAACAAAAATGTAGGCTGTGCCAAAAGGCACCCTATATAGTGCACTACTTTTGACCAGAGCCCTGTTCCATTCGGGACACTCTACACACCAATTCATGTGATGAAGTCATTGATAGTTAAAATAGATCAACAGCTGTTTCCAGTGGTAGAAAACATGCTACATGTGCCAAAGCTCAGGATTAACACGTTCTACTTGTTACCACACGTGATACTATAAACATATGTCAACTGAATGGGTTAATGGGTTTTTTCCTTTGGCAGAGAGAGAGACTAACACTATCGTCAGATCGTGAAACTTTACTTTTGTACAGCTAACTTAAAGTAAACTATTAGAAGAGGTCATCAGAAGAGACTTGGAATTGTACTTACATTTCATATTCTGGTCAGATTCAGAAGGCTTTGTGGTTCCGTTGTGGGGTAGCAACTAGCTGATAACATCTACGATATGTTTGCACCAGTGAAGACATCAAATGGAATTGCATCAAACACCTGGAAACCATGTGTTTGATGTATTTGATACCATTCCACTGATTCTGCTCCAGTCATTACCACGAGCACATTTTCCCAACCTCCTGTGGTTTACACAAAGAGGAGATATTGATTGCCGACAGTTGAGCCTTCTATTGCAGTAAAGGGCTCTGGTCAACAGTGTTTTGGGCATTCAGCCAACAAGCTGTCCCTGACTAAAGTTTGGCTTAGGTGAAATAGTGTCCTTTGTCTTGAACAAATCTTCAGCAAGGAGCCAAAGCCGAAAACTTTTACTTCAGACACCCACTTTTGCCTAGTGGTTAGAGCGTTGGGCAAGTAACCGAAAGGTTGCTGGATCGAATTCCTGCGCTGACAAGGTAAATATCTGTCGTTCAACCCCTGAACAAGGCAGTTAACCCACTGTTCCCTGGTAGGCCGTCATTGTAAATAAGAATTTGTTCTTAACTGACTTGCCTAGTTAAATAACAATTCTGTCAGTCAACAGGATAAGAAAGCTTCATGAACTATGCATGAGTATAATCTCCAGATAGCCTATTAGATACACAAATCTTATAGCCTCAAGGCTGTCACCTCTTCTGACCAGGGTTGGATAAGTTACTTTTGAAATGTAATCCATTACAGTTAATAGTTAGGTCGCTGTGCCAAGAAGCACCCTATTCCCTATATAGTGCACCACCTTTGACCAGAGCCCTATGCCATTCGTGACGCACGACACACCAGTTCATGTGATGAAGTCATTGATAGTTAAAATAGAACAGCTGTTTCCAGTGGTAGAAAACATGCTACATGTCCCAAAGCTCAGGATTAACACACATTCTATTTGTTACCACACGTGATACTTTAAACATGCGTCAACTGAATGGGTTAATGTGTTTTTTCCTTTGGCAGAGCGAGAGAGAACATGGAATGTAATCAATCTGACTAACACTATCGTCAGATCGTGAACATGTACTTTTGGACACCAAGTAATAATAAAGTTAACTTAAAGTAAACTATAAGAGGAGGTCATCAGAAGAGACTTGGAATTGTACTTACGTTTCATATTCTGGTCAGATTCAGAAGGCTTTGTGGTTCCGTTGTGGGGTAGCAACTAGCTGATAACATCTATGATATGCACCAGTTTGATGCACCAGTGGAGGCATCAAATGGAATGGCATCAAACACCTGGAAACCATGTGTTTGATGCCATTCCACTGACTCCGCTCCAGTCATTACAACGGGCCTGTTCTCCCCAATTAAGGTGCCACCAACCTCCTGTGGTTTGCACAAAGAGGAGATATTGATAATCGACAGCTGAGCCTCCTACTGCAGTAAAGGGCTCTGGTCAACAGTGTTTTGGGTATTCAACCAACAATCTGTCCCTGGGTAGAGTTTGGCTTAGGTGAAATAGTGTCCTCTGTCTTGAAGAAATCTTCAGCAAGGTGCCAAAGCCAAAAACCTTTACTTTTGCCTAGTGGTTAGAGTGTTGGGCAAGTAACCGAAAGGTTGCTGGATCGAATTCCTGAGCTGACAAGGTAAAAATCTGTCGTTCTGCCCCTGATCAAGGCAGTTAAACCCACTGTTCCCTGGTAGCCCGTCATTGTAAATAAGAATTTGTTCTTAACTGACTTGCCTAGTTAAATAAAATAAAAATAAAATATTAAATACACACGTCTTATAGCGTCAAGGCCTTCTGACCAGAGTTGGGTAGGTTACTTTCTAAATGTAACCTGTTACAGTTAACAGTTAGCTGTCCAAAATTGTAATCAGTAATGTAACTTTTGAATTACCCAAACTCAGTAACGCAATCTGATTACTTTCAGTTACTTTTGGATTACTTTCCCCTTAATGTGATGCTCCAGAACTTTTGTATAATTTCAGCAGCTATTTTTGAAAGTGGTGCTCAGATCAGTTTCTGCGATGTTACCAACCATCATATCAAAGTAAACTTGGAGTCACGCAATGATATGTTGTGTGGTCCTCTCACTAAGACTTGGGGAAATCATGCAGTTTATTATGTTGGGGTCACATGTTATCGGAAGTTCTTAATTCTGACTGGAACGTTTCACTTGAACAACCACCCCCCAAATTGGAATGACAAAATGTTGTTCCCCTTGTTACCTAGTTGTGACGTTTCACCACTGACCTTTTATCTTTTCAACCAAAAGATGATAACAAATCAGTTTTTGACAACCACAATAGTGTATGTTAAGCAAGCTAGCTAACTTTATCATAAATCTTATTGGTTGAATAATTGCACACGAATGAAATAAAGTTGGATTTTCGACATCACAATAAGGAAATAAGAATCTCCGACGAGCACGTAAACGCAGCATTCGGCTACAGATTAAATAAATTATGATGAACTTCAAAGGGTGGTGAAAGTGGACGGTAAATGAGCTTGATGCCCTATTCCAATAAAGATCAAGGGTCTTATTCTGGTGACAAGATGATTGATGCTTGGCTGCCGTTTGACAAATAAAAATGATCTCGCTCTTTTGTCCATAATAATTTCATCATGTAGGTATGCTATACACGAGAGCTGTTGGCTAGAGCGCACGTGCCAATACATTGTGGGCACTTTCAATATAACGCAATAGTTTTGGTGACAAAACCATCAGTAGAGTTGACAATGCGATGGAAACCCATTTAACTTTAATTTAATATTCAGCACATGGAAATTTAACGCAAAAGTTATTTTTATGTGCACTACATCATCACGCACAGCCTTTTATCCGCAACAGGTCAATTTGATCGAAACACATCTGTTGTGGGAAAATTGTTTTATGGAAATTTTTCAATATCACCAATTGGATAGAAATCTAGCTAGAGAGAAAGATGTCATAATATATATTTTTCTGAATTTAAAAGTAATCCAAAAAAGTAATCATCTAGTTTTTTTTAAATATCTGTAATCTGATTACAGTTAAAAAAGAATTGTGAACAGATTACATGTAACTGATTTCATGTGCTTTTTCATTACTCCCCAACCCTGCTTCTGACAGACAAATACTACTACTACTACACACACACATGCACGCAGACACACACACAATACAAATCCATTATAACCCAGTGATTGTGTTGCCTATTGAATGATTGGGACAGAACATTGAGTGTTTCTGAAGAAATATGTCTGAGTATACAGGAATGAAAATGGATCCAATTATAATCATAATTACTTCACAGAGGCAGATATTGAATTTCACACATCTCCCTTAAAGCTGAACACAAATGCAGATTTCCTGGAATTGCAGAGGCCAATTCAAACCAAACATATTGTTTTCTCAAGGGGACCCTTGGAAATACTCATAAAGAAGCCCCCATTGCAGATACATTGAGTTCTTTAGGGAAAATAATACCATAGTACAAAAAATATATATATTGGCAAGGATACCCTTAAAAATACTTGGAAATGTCCCAGTTGGAGAAAGATAGAGAACTGCCAGGAGAATAAGTGTACATGGAAAGATTTAGGACACAATGTTCAGAATGTTTCAGGTAGATATAGAAATGCATTAAACATTCAGAAGTTCTCTAGTGTCAATTCAACAAGGTAGAGAATTCCACCTGTTAGTGTTCTATGACTAGCCTGGATGCCAGTCTGTTTGATGCTCTCTATACTCCTCGTGGAATTGTCATGTTTGGTGTTACAATGAGTGACAAGGAGTTGACAAGATAGCAGAAACAGATCTGTGACCAGGCTATTCTGACAATGACACCATTCCATTTTCTCTGTAATATGCTGAATGCTAAGCCCTGCTGAGTCTGGTGCCCTGTGCCCTGGCAAAGAGCCTATCCAGTTGTAGTATCTGTTGAAGCAACACTAATAGCCCTGCCCCGGCCGGGAGTGAAGCAATTTACTATCACGTATACTCCCTCTCCGGCCTCTAGGTCATCAGGTTGTTGATTATCCCGCACACCTGTCACCATCGTCAAGCGCACCAGCACCTCATGACACTCACCTGGACTCCATCACCTCCTTGATTATCTTCCCGATATGTGTCACTCCCCTTGGTTCTTTCCTCAGGTGTTATTGACTCTGTTTCATGTCGGTGCGTTGTTTGTGTTTCGTGTTTTGTTTATTTATTAAATTACTCACTCACTCACTCACTCCCTGTACTTGCTTCCCGACTCTCAGCGCACTCGTTACATTTACCTTCAAATCACAGCCAGATAACAAGACCAAAGTTTGCCTATTGCCAAAACTTCCTTGGAAATAATGCCAGCACTTTAGGGGGGATCACTAGTTAGTGGCTGGCATGTTCTATTATGTCATTGTTGTTTACTCACAGTCATTGTTAGGACCAGTCCTGTAGCTCTCTGTCGGCATCCCAAATGGCACCCTATTCCCTACATAATACACCAATTTTGATCAGAGCCCTATGGGCCCAGGTCAAAAGTAGTGCACTGCATTCTCTAGCTTTCTGGGGTTCAGTCACACTGTGTGTGTGTGTGTGTGTGTGTGTGTGTGTGTGTGTGTGTGTGTGTGTGTGTGTGTGTGTGTGTGTGTGTGTGTGTGTGTGTGTGTGTGTGTGTGTGATGCACCAAGCTACCCCTAGCTAAAGGGATCCTGAGTGGTGCAGCGGTGTAAGGCACTGCATCGCAGTGTTCGAGGCGTCACTACAGACCTGGGTTCAATCCCGGGCTGTGTCACAACTGACCGTGATCGGGAGTCCCATAGGGCTGCACACAATTGGCCCAGCGACTGTTAGGGGAGGGTTTGGCCGTCATTGTAAATAATAATTTGTTCTTATTAACTGACTTGCCTAGTTAAATATTCAATTAAAAAAGTAAAAAAATAAACAGCACAGCCAGGGGTGGACTAAGTGATGTGGAGACTCCAGACAGGCCATTATGAGCCCCCCCCCCTCTTGTGTGTGGACACTTGAGCCATGAACACAACCAGACCTTATGTTTTCATCTGATTGTCAAACAAATCACTTCAAAATGTAGGTTACTTTCACACGTTCCTCCAAAATAAGTCCAGCATCCGAACACTTGCTGAAACTATCTCACCAGAGAAAGCATCCAAGAGAGCGAAACGTATCTATCGAAATGTATCTAATCCTGTCTGGACAAAAAAGAGTGACATGCCAACACATACAGTTCGAGTCAAAAGTTTGGATACACCTACTTTATTTTTACTCTCTTCTACATTGTAGAATAATAGTGAAGACATCAAAACTATTAAATAACACATATGGAATCATGTAGTAACCAAAAAAGTGTTGAACAAATCTATATATATTTAATATTCTTCAAAGTAGCCACCTTTTGCCTTGATAACAGCTTTGCACACTTTTGGCATTCTCTCAACCAGCTTCCCCTGAAATCCTTTTCCATCAGTCTTGAAGGAGTTCCCACATATGCTGAGCACTTGTTGGCTGCTGTTCCTTCACTCTGTGGTCCAACTCATCCCAAACCATCTCAATTGGGTTGAGGTAGGGTGATTGTGGAGGCCAGGTCATCTGATGAAGCACTCCATCACTCTCATTCTTGGTCAAATAGCGCTACCCAACCTGGAGGTGTGTTGGGTCATTGTCCTGTTGAAAAACAAATGATAGTCCCACAAAGTGCAAACCAGATGGGATGGCGTATCGCTGCAGAATGCTGTGGTAGCCATACTGGTTAAGTGTGCCTTGAATTCTAAATAAATCACCGACAGTGTCACCAGCAAAGCACCCCACACCATCACACCTCCTCCTCCATTCTTTACGGTGGGAACCACACATGTGTAGATCATCCGTTCACCTACTCTGCATCTCACAAAGACACGGCAGTTGGAACCAAAAATCTCAAATTTTGGACAGATTTCCACCGGTCTAATGTCCATTGCTCGTGTTTCTTGGCCCAAGCAAGTCTATTATTGGTGTCCTTTAGAAGTGGTTTCTTTGCAGCAATTCGACCATGAAGGCCTGATTCACACAGTCTTCTCTGAACAGTTGATGTTGAGATGTATCTGTTACTTGAACTCTGTGAAGCATTTATTTGGGCTGTAATTTCTTAGGCTGCTAACTCTAATGAACTTATCATCTGCAGCAGAGGTAACTCTGGGTCTTCCATTCCTGTGGCAGTCCTCATGAGAGCCAGTTTCCTCATAGCGCTGGATGGTTTTTGCGACTGCCCTTTCAAAGACACTTCTTGAAATTTTTCGATTTGACTGACATTCATGTCTTAAAGTAATGATATACTGTCGTTTCTCTTTGCTTATTTGAGTTGTTCTTGCCATATTATGGACTTTGTCTTTTACCAAATAGGGCTATCTAATGTATACCACCTCTACCTTGTCACAACACAACTGACTGGCTCAAATGCATTAAGAAGGAAAGAAATTCCACAAATTATCTTTTAAGGCACACCTGTTAATTGAAATGCATTCCAGGTGACTACGTTATGAAGCTGATTGAGAGAATGCCAAGAGTGTGCAAAGTTCATGAAGGCAAATAGTGGCTACTTTGAATAATCTCAAATATAAAATATATTTGGATTTGTTTAACATTTTTTTGGTTAATACATGATTCCATATGTGCTATTTCATAATTTTGATGTCTTCACTATTATTCTACAATGTAGTGTTATGACCATATTATAACAGTTTATGACAAGCAAATAACATGTGATTTGTTTTGACTTGCACTGCCATTTATGTGGGTTATTCTGACTATTCTCTCATAATTGATTTCATATACTTATTTCAGCAATTTGAGGGTTTTCTGTATAGTTGTCTAATGTTGGTGGGGCATATTATTCTGTTTTCATGTTATTCCTAAGCCACTGTGATAAATATAATTGTTTTTCTTGTGTGTATTTTTTTTAACAAAGCTGAGATTTACTTTGTAGTCTAAAGTGTATTAATACAGGTAAAATCAGTTGCTGACACAGACATGGTGTCATAGCAGGAAGATGGGAATGTTGTAAATGCAGAGGATGTGAGTTCAATTCCCAGGAAAGGACATGTTAAATAATAATTACTGAACAAATAACCATGCACAATGTAGTCAACGTATGTCAAATATGTCAGTTGAAAACCATGTATGTTAAAAGCACTGTGTATTCTAATGATTCACTTTTGCCTGCAGGGCATCGCCTATGAAATATCATGAGAAAATATGAATCCACATGTGAAACATTCATATGAAATATCTTCATGTGAATTGTTCCAAAACAAATGGTTTCATATGATTTCACATGTGCAAAACTGTTATGTTCCCCAGTTTCTGTGTTGTAGTTTGTATTTGAGTGTGTGTGTTTCAGGAGATGGCTTCCTGAATTCTCCCCAAGCAGCTAATTGGTCAGCCCCATTGATGATTGGAGCTGACCCCGCCCCCTCGTCAAGTTACAGCTGTGTCGGATTAGACTCCTTCTGAAGCTATATAAAAGCCTGTGTTCTGTTCAGAAGAGACCAGATTGCAGAAAGATCATTGCTGAGAGATGATGCCTGAGAGAGGAGGCTGATGCCTGAGAGAGGAGGCTGATGCCTGAGAGAGGAGGCTGATGCCTGAGAGAGGAGGCTGATGCCTGAGAGAGGAGGCTGATGCCTGAGAGAGGAGGCTGATGCCTGAGAGAGGAGGCTGATGCCTGAGCGAGGAGGCTGATGCCTGAGCGAGGAGGCTGATGCCTGAGCGAGGAGGCTGATTGCTGAGGGTTATAGCATATGTTGGTTGTTTCTCAGGCAGTTGGTATGTACTAGGTTAGTTGTAGATGGGAGCAGCTGTGGTATGTTCTGTGTGAGTTTGTTGCTCAGTTAGAGCATATTTGATGTCCTGTATTTCTCAGTGTGTTTGTGAAATTGTTTATAATATTCTGTTTCATTTGTTCCCAGGGGGTAAGGGGAAGGCACCTATGGAGTGCTTAGGCAAGAGGCCCGCGGGCATACATATACCCGTAGTATATTCACTGTCTAGGCACACTAGGTAAGACCTGGGTGGACCGCCCCCCTGTGTTTTGGTTGGCGCACCAGGTGGTGTTAGTTAGGTAAGGTAGGAGAGGGGGCATTGATATTTACTTTCTTTGCTTTGGTTCCGTCACAGCCCCGTTTCCCCAAAATTACCGCGTGACAGAATAAATTCCTTGTAAACGGTACAATTCTCTGCCTTTTGTCATCCTTACTCGCACCTACAGTCCATACCTCTTTCACTTCACGTTGAGTTGTAGCAGGGTGTTGCGTTCCCACTTCATAGAGGCGTGTGAAACAAAAACAAGAGGAAATGTTACGTGAAACCTTCTGGAAACAGAAGATACTCTACAGGAATGACAGTGGGCTTTTAGTTTTGATTTACATTTGGTTCAGGTGTCAACTAATGTGAACTCAATGTGAAATCAACAACAAATTAAGGTTAAAATGTGGGTGAATCATCTTGGCTCCTGGACTCTGTCCATGAATTTCAAGGCAGCTTTGAAACAATGACTGGTAAATGATCCAGGATGAGCTCAGTTAATCCCTACCATTGTGACAATGAGTCGTCATAATGCTGCATCAAATGTACATGATCTTAGGGGCATTGACAAACACAATGTAAGTAATTTAATTTATGTACCCCTAATTGCACTGAATACATCTGTTTATGCTACAGCTATTGTAATCATGAGCCTATAAACCAGATTTACACTCTTAGCACTGAGGCGGTGTGCAATAGTAGGAAGACCACTTTTGGCTCAACTTTTGGCTTTTTAGCTCAACCTGCACTATCAGCTCCAATATAAATAACATGAGCAAGTCTACGTCTGATAAGCTTCCCAGTAAAGCATTAACAATCAAAACTCAGAAAAGTGCTAAAAATAGCCCATATTAACATATGTAGCCATAGAAACAAGCTCCATGAAGTCAATAACTTGCTTGTAACAGATGACATTTATATTCTGACCATCTCTGAAACTCACTTAGATAATACCTTTGATGATACAGTGGTAGCAAGACAGAAATGCCAACGGAGGCGGTGTTGCTGTCTACTGTATATTCAGAACCACATTCCTGTAAAGCTTAGAGACAATCTAATGTTAAATACTGTTATAAATAATATGGCTACAGGTTCATCTGCCTCACCTAAAGCCCATACTAGTGGGAAGCTGCTATAGACCACAAAGTGCTAACAGTCAGTATCTGGATAATACGTGTGAAATGCTTGATAATGCCTGCAACCTGGATCAGGTTGTCAGTCAACCTACCAGGGTAGTTACAAACAGCACAGGAATTAAATCATGTATTGATCACATTTTTACTAACGCTGCAGATATTTGCTTTAAAGCGGTATCCAAATCCATAGGATGTGGTGATCACAATATAATAGCCATATCTAGGAAAACCAAAGTTCCAAAGGCTGGGCCAAATATAGTGCATAAGAGGACATACATTAAGTTTTGTAGTAATTCATATGTTGATGATGTAAAGAATATTTGCTGGTCTGTGGTGTGTAATGAGCAACCAGGTGCGGCAATTGACTCATTTATGAAACTACTTATTCCAGTTACTAATAAGCATGCACCCATTAAGAAAATGACTGTAAAAACTGTTAAATCCCATTGGATTGATGCGGAATTGAAAAATTGTATGGTTGAGAGGGATGAGGTAAAAGGTATGGCAATTAAGTCTGGCAGCCCAACTGATTGGCAAACGCACTGCAAATTAAGAAATCATGTGACTAAACTAAATTTAAAAAATACGAAAATATGCTACACTATGATACAAAGATAAAATATATAAAGAATGATGGTAAAAAGCTTTGGAGCACCTTAAATGATATTTTCGGGGAAAAAAGCCAACTCGGCTCCTTCATTTATAGAATCAGATGGCTCATTCATCACAAAGCCCACTGATATTGCAAACTACTTTAATGACTTTTTAATTGGCAAAATAAGCTAACTTAGGGATGACATGCCAGCAACAAACGCTGACACTACACATCCGAGTATATTGGACCAAATTATGAAAGACATGATTTGTACTTTTGAATTCCGTTAAGTCAGTGTGGAAAAGGTGAAAAAATGATTGCGGTCTATCAATAATGACAAGCCACCGGGGTCTGACAATCTAGATGGAAAGTTACTGAGGATAATAGCAGACAATATTGCCACTCCTATTTTCCAAATGTTCAATTTAAGCCTACTAGAGAGCGTATGCCCTCAGGCCTAGAGGGAAGCTAAAGTCATTCCGCTTCCCAAGAATAGTAAAGCCCCCTTTACTGGCTCAAATAGCCGACCAAACAGCCTGTTACCAACCCTTAGTAAACTTCTGGAAAAAAGGGTGTTTGACCAGATACAATGCTATTTTACAGTAAACAAATTGACAACAGCATTTCAGCATGCTTATAGGGAAGGACACTCAACAAGCGCAGCACTTACACAAATGGCTGAAGATTGGCTGAGAGAAATTGATGATAAAATGATTGTCTGTCTTGTTAGATTTCAGTGCAGCTTTTGACATTGTTGATCATAGTCTGCTGCTGGAAAAACTTATGTGTTATAGCTTTACACCCCCTGCTATAATGTGGATAAAGAGTTACTTGTCTAACAGAACACAGAGGGTGTTCTTTAATGGAAGTTTATCACATATAATCCAGTTAGAATCAGATGTCTTCAATTAAGTTAAACATCAAATGAATAACTGTATGTTTATCAGTTTGTTTTGACCAATTCAATTTGTCATATTGTATTTCTAGAAATAATGATATTGACATTTTCCAAATTGACTGACCTTCATGTCTTAAAGTAATGATGCTGTCGTTTCTCTTTGCTTATGTGAGCTGTTCTTGCCACAATATGGACATGGTCTTACCTTGTCACAACACAACTGCTTGGCTCAAACGCATTAAGAATGAAATAAATTCCTCAAATTAACTTTTAACAAGGCACACCTGTTAATTGAATTGCATTCCAGGTGACTACGTCATAAAGCTGGTTGAGAAAATGCCAAGAGTGTGCAAAGCTCTCATCAAGGCAAAGGGCGGCTATTTTGAAGAATTTCAATTATAAAATATGTTTGATTTGATTAACACTTCTTTGGTTACTACATGATTCCAAATGTGTTATTTCATAGTTTTGATGTCTTCACTATTATTCTACTATGTAGTGTTATGACCATATTATAACAGGTTATGACTGTGAAGTGTCTGTCCTATATCTGAGAGATATAAGAGAAAATACCTGTATACCTTTGACGTGGAAATGCCCTATTCACTTCCATTCCTTTTTGGGCCCGGTACCATGTTACTTTCAGACGAGTCCTGTGACACTTGTGACACACCATTTGGGAGCAGCAGACATTTCAGTGAGAAGACCGATTTTCGAGATGTCTCCTGGTCTGACAAACACCACTGTAGCTTTGTCACCTTCCACCACATATGCAGAAGGCCCAAATTGGTGGATGCAGTGGATTTCGATGCAGCCCATGCAAAAAAAACCTATATCTAGCTTTAACAGATGGATTTTGATGGGTTTTCTTTTTTTTCATGTATTTTGCCTCGAGCGGAGCATGGGGGGGCTCAAGCTGAGAAATTACTTTTTTTTATGGCCAGCTCATGAGACCCCTTCATGATGTGAGGCCTAAGGCAATTGCCTCTTCTGCCTAATGGTACGTTTGCCAGTGAGCACAGCAACACTGTCATTTGAAATCTGTTATTCAGTTGAACCTTCGCTTTCTATTTATAAAATCCATGCAGTGTGTTGTTTTACAGTTATTCTGCACTGATTCCAATACAGACAAGCTGGTATCGCAACTTAATCACACAACAAATATGAATGTGTTGTGTAATGAGTTTATTTCCACAATGGGAGTGAATCCATGTAAGGAGAAGAAACATGAACTGAGCCATATGGAACTGATGCTCATATTCCCGGTGTTATCCCTTGTTTTTGTGATATTTCATTATTATGTAATGTACAATACAGTTGTGGCTGTTGTATATCCTATTCTCTGTTGTGTAGTGTGGGTTAACCCTGAGGAGGTTCTAAGGGCCTCTGCAGCCTGAGTGTGCCTACTGGGCACAGTTCAACATCTAGTTTTGATTTACATTTGGTTCAGGTGTCAACTAATGCGAACTCAATATAAAATCAACAACAAATTAAGGTTAAAATGTGTGTGAAAAAAAGATTAAATGCCCTTGTGTTGATGACTTTTTACAAATCTAATCAGTTTTCCACTTTGATTCAACATCATTGCATAGATTTTGTGGGTTGAAATGACATGGAAACAAAGTTGATTCAAACAGTTTTTGCCCAGTGGGTGA
The DNA here is from genome assembly GCF_034236695.1 of Oncorhynchus nerka. Lineage (NCBI taxonomy): Eukaryota > Metazoa > Chordata > Actinopteri > Salmoniformes > Salmonidae > Oncorhynchus > Oncorhynchus nerka. Next base: position 45,314,195 of record NC_088413.1, read on the forward strand.
GGTCTTGCCATGCATAGCTAATGGACTATATAGCTTTACTATCCCCAGGTTGTCATGGGGCCATGAAGATGTGTCTGGGGCTGATATGGGATTGGGCTTGAGTCTCAAAAGTCCTCCCTATCTTCCTTGACCTTCCCACATCTCCTTTGTGACGATGAACTAAATGTCTCCATTTGCTTTGGAGGTTGCATTATATTCTATTCAGTCCTTTCACCTTTTAATTGAGCTAAAGATCAAGCATGTCCTGTTAAAACTCACACAGAGAAGGAGTGGTGTCACCTATAAGAGCATGAACAACAGTAGGCTTGCGTTCCAAATGACACCCTGTTGCCTATGTAGTGCACTACTTTTGACCTGGGCTCCTAGGGCTCTGGTCAAAAGTAGTGCACTATATAGGAATAGGGTGCCATTTGGGAGGCCCCCTATGGAAAAATCACATGAATTTCACATGTGAAGACATGATCTCATGTGATATCAAGTGATTTAATGTGAAGTTAATGTGATAACATGTAACAACATGTGAAGCAACATGTGATAACCTTAAAAATACACGTGACAACATGTGAGCATGTGAGAACATGATCTCATGTGAAATTAATGTGAAATAAATATGACAACATGGGGATGCAAAATTTCAACATGTGACGCATGACACTACACATGCCAACATTTGAACACGTGAAAACCCAAATGTCTTTTAGAATATTTTAGTTTGAAAGGCATAATTTACATTAATTCAATTTAAACAGTAATGGTCCCATGCAGGTTTTGTCTAGTTCCCGGTTTGTTCCAGGGACGTCCTCAAGGAAGCTTTTAGAATGTTGTGTCATGGTCCCCTTGAGGTTATGGTCCAGTTGCGGTTAAAATATGGGAAATCTAGCCTAGTGGTTAGAGCGTTGGACTACTAACCGGAAGGTTGCAAGTTCAAACCCCTGAGCTGACAAGGTACAAAACTGTCGTTCTTCCCCTGAACAGGCAGTTAACCCACTGTTCCTAGGCTGTCATTGCCTAATTAAATAAAGGTAAAATACAAATAAAAAGTTACAGCAGTTAATGTTAGTGTGCTGCTTACTTAGGATTTGAATTCACAACCTCTTGGTTGCTACCTGAAGTGCATGCTGCACCACCAAGTATGTGGTCTATCAGAAATGAGTATTCAACAATGGTATAAAGTATACTACCACACTCTCAAAAAACAAGGGCAGGATTAGGGTACACTACAGTTTGGTACCTTGTAGGTATACTGGCACATTTTTTCCACACAATATTTGAAATATAAGGTACGATCATCACTGCACTTTGATAGGTGGGATGCAATGTATTGGTGGGACTCATTAGCATATTTGGGGGCTTGGTCAAATATGCAGTGTGTGTATTTGTGCCAACCGTCAGTGGAAGTGTTTGATGGTTATTCCAATGCAAGTAGAGGACCTCCTTTGACACCGTCTGTTCTGTCAACTTTGTAAGAGAATTTGCCAGTAATGAGTTGCACTCTGAAGAGGTTATTGTGCATTTCCCAGTAGCTTAGCAGCAACTTGTTGCTGTGAATTTGTCATTTCTTAACTGGAAACTACTGGTCAGTAAGTTATTGTAAAAGTCACAATAACTTACTGGCAACATTTTATTTTTGTACACCAGGGAACAACACTGTACCATAACCGTACTCTTATTTTTGAGTGTTTGGATATATGTTCTTGGTAACAAATAACCATATGGTGGCACTGCTGCTTAATGTCAAGTGTCCCTGAGCACTGCTTCTTTTTAGTTGGTGTTGTCAAATAATCACACAATTATTGACTTGATTCCAGGCAACTTTCTGCAGAAATGTATTATTGCCAATAATTCTGCGGCCGATCTCTGTCACAGCCATATACCTTGTGTCGAAGCAGGAAAATCATGTTGCTGTCATCTAATGACAGCCTAGATGACAGCCTTTTCTTAAAGTATGGGTTGCGACCCGGACCTGTTAATAGGGGGTCGCAACGTGCCAGAGTAAATTTGATAATTATTTAATTAATTACTGGAATTGATTTGGCACACGCTGCTTTAAGCAGCGGTCTCTGCTTAGTTTGGCATCTGCGCGAGCGTGAGAGGGATATGCCCGTGTGCCTCGCAGTTTACCGGATCTTTTTACTTCCGTTTTCTTGAAGATCACTCCGCGACACACACGCTGCAGCGCTGTCCTCCAGCAGCAGATGATGCGCTGTCTGCCACTAACTTGACATTCCCACTTGCCATCACTCACCGCTGTCATCAAATAGACTCATGCTAGCCACATGTTCTGACTGCGCTCAATTGTCATGAAACGCATATACAGCGATGAGTTTCTCTCTCTTTCATACAAACGTATAACGAGGAGCGCCCACAATGTGTTTTGTGTGTGGAAGTGCTTAGTAATGAGTCTCTCATTACGAATAAATGAATTAAACGACACGTCCTGACCAAACATCCACAGCATGATGGTAAACCCAGGGAGTTCTTTCAGAACAGGGCAGAATGCTCCAGGAAACAGTGCTTCGACAGTGGAAAAGTAAGTCAGCTTGCAAGGCATTGTTGTCATTTTATAACAGGTGATGATAAGCAGAAGTAAGGGAGTACTAACTAACTCTCATAGTAGTAGATGTGAGTTTCTCTTTCAAACAATCCCCTGGCCTTGAACACAGCAAATAATAGCTAACATTCGCCAAAGCAAGCTAGCTACTGATAGTGTAACCCGAGTAACAGTACAGACGAAGATGAAAATTATCAGGCCTACTGTACATCTTACTGTATAAATTATTGTTGAAAACCAGTCTAGGTTGGAACTGTTGCTATTAAAATACAATAATAATTGTTATTTTTAACTGGAATAAACTGATTGAAGCAAGATGTTTTTTGAGGCAAACACACACAGTTCTGGGTTGTCCATCTACAGCAGGAAGCGGTTTCCTGCCTGACTGAGGAAGCAGTAGATGTTCTGGTCCAGTTTGGCACCACATACATATGCGAGTCAGGGTTCTCAACTCTGACATACTTAAAAAACAAGTACAGAAACCATTTCAAAGCTGAGCATAACCTCAGTGTTGCCATGTCAAAAACGGAGCCCAGAATAGACATGCTCTCATTAGGATTGAGTGTGTTTTCTGGTCTACATCTGTGATGTGATCGGTCAGAATAAAAAATATGTATTGTATTTTAACAGCAACAGTTCCAACCTAGACATATGTAAGTGTTTTAAATGGGGGAAAATAAACATTAATATATATATATATGGATATTTTATTTAATTGTTATTTGTTTTTGTCTATATTGCATTTGTTTTAGGCATAAGGGCAATGAAATCTACCAATATTTATGTACAGTTGCATATTTTCCTAAGCTTGGGTACCAGGAAAACACAGAATTTCTCATTTAGCTCCCAGGCTGAAAAAGTTTAAGAACCACTGATCTAAGAGGTTGTAAGCTCAAATCCCATGGGGGGGTTGCATCCCAAGTGTGCTAACCAATGTTGAGGTCAATTCCATTTAAGTTCCAGTCAGTTCAGAAAGTGAACCCAATTGTATTTTACCGGTATAATAATTGAATTAGAATTTTAATTTCTGTTGTATATTTACAGACAAAATACAGTTCAGCTGTAGAAATACATTAAAACTTGCTTCCACTATTTTCACCGCAACTTAGTAGCCAGTAATTTACTTTAAAATGGCAATACATGTTTTTTTTAACAGTTTGTGCCATAAGCACATCTAAAGTATCCTATTAGTTTAAATGCAATTGCAAGTGAGGTATGCCAAGTTAATTTGCAGGATGGGCCAAAAATAACGCAAGTGCATTGCGATTAAAAGTAAATATATAGCAAAACACTAGTACACAGTATTCCATTAATGTAGAAATGTACGGTACAATGACTGTAAAATGTACCACAAAATTAACAGAAATGGCTAACAGTGTAGTTTCATCACATGTTGAACTAGATGATTTCACATGTGGACCATCACATAAATTTACACATGAAACGTGACGTTTTACATGTGAATTCATGTGATTGTCCACATGTGAAATCAAGGGAAAACGTTTTTGGAACACCACGTGACATTTCACAGGTGAAAACATGTGATCACGTTTTCAACTGTGCAATTCCACGTGTTATTGCTGTTCAGCTAAAATAGGACCCGGCCTGGGATTTGAATTTACAACCTGGATTTGACATCTTTCTGCAGTGCCACAAAGTCTGTAGATTTTCCCTAAACATTCATTACCTACTGTATAATACATCTCTGCATTTAGCAAAAGAGAGCCACTGCTATTTTTCTATTTCTTATTGTTTACTTAAGTTTATTTACTAAATACTTTCTTAACATGTATTTTTTTCTTAAAACTGCATTGTTGGTTAAGGGCTTGTTAGTAAGTGGAACGATGTGCGCTGAGAGTTGGGAAGCAAGTTCAGGGAGTGTTTCAATAAATAAACATAAAACAAAACAAGAACCATGAACAACACACAGACTTAACACTGGAACAGAAACAATAATGCCTGGGGAAGGAACCAAAGGGAGTGACATATATAGGGAAGGTAATCAGGGATGTGATGGAGTCCAGGTGAGTCTGATGACGCGCAGGTGCGCATAACGATGGTGTGCACCATAACAAGCAGCCTGATGACCTAGAGGCCAGCGATGGAGCACACGCGACAGTAAGCATTTCACTGTAAGGTCTACACCTGTTGTATTCGGACATGTGACAAATAAAATGTGATTTGTTTTGATTTGAAATGTCATTTATGTTATGGGCTATTCGGACTATTCTCTCATCATTGATTTCATATACTTATTTCAGCAATTTGAGGGTTTTCTGTATAGTTGTCTAATGTTGGTGGGCATATTATTCTGTTTTCACATTAGTCCTAAGCCACTGTGATGAATATAATTGTTTTTCTTGGGTGTATTTTTTTAACAAAGCTGAGATTTACTTTGAAGAATAAAGTGTATTAATACAGATAAAATCAGTTGCTGATACAGGCATGGTGTCATAGCAGGAAGATGGGAATGCTGTAAATGCAGAGGATGTGAGTTCAACTCCCAGGAAAGGACATGTTAAATAATAATTACTGAACAAATGGCCATGCACAATGTAGTCAAAGTATGTCAAATATGTCAGCTGAAAACCCTGTGTATTCTAATGATTAACTTTTGTCTGCCTATGAAATATCGTGAAAATTTGAATCCAAATGTGAAACCTTATATTTTCACACGTAAAAATCCACATTATCACAATTGAAGTGTTCCAAAAACACATAGATTCACATGTGCAAAACAAGAGGAAATGTTATGTGAAATCTTCTGGAAATGAAAACATTTGATTTTCCACATGTGAAATCATGTTGTTTTTCCATAAGGGGCACTCTGGGCTATAACATGTAAAGTTCCTATATGCACACACTGATGTCTTCAATTAAATTAAACATCAAATTAATAACTGCATGTTTATCAGTTTGACCAATTCAATTTGTCATATTGTCTTTCTATAAATATTGAGTGGATTATGTGTGCGTAGGGAATAGAGGGGCAATGCTGCAACGCAGACACATTACAGAATGGATTCATCCTTTTTTAATATGGAAAGGCCATGCAAACTAAAGTTTCGTTAGCCTACATAATAACTGGGAACCGGCAGTACAGCTCTGTTAGTCCGTTTCAGTGGCTTGCTTCGGGTGACAGCGGGAGATGTCCGGGCATACTGTATGTTGAAAGCAGTGGAGGCTGGTGACTTGGTATAGACGAGGAACGCACAGAGATGACAAAGTGTATTTCAAAAATCATCAAAGACTAATTATTTTAACCTAAAGCATTTAATAAAGACATTTAAGGTACAATATTATGGGGAATGGGAATGAGAGGGCTACTTACATCATGTTGGAAAGGGATCACAGCAGTGATTGAATGAGGCATGAGTTGAGGTGTTCAGAGGCTTGACCAGTGCAGTACAGGATTTGACTGGTAAGACAAAAAACTACAAGACAACACAGTACACAGTTTGACAAAAGAGCTAAGAATAAGTTAGTCCAAGCAAGGAGGAAAATCATTGATGTGTAATAATGTGAGTGTAAGTAATTGACTACATACAGTAATGAGAGAAAATTGATAGGGGGTACTCAGTGCTTGGAGGGGAAACATTCAACGTGCCAGTGGATGAGCAGGCACATGAGATGTGGCTTCAGTTTATGTCAGGAGAAAGTTGACAATTGTAGTGGAGTCGAGTACTCATCACCTCTTAATCAGGGAACAGGAGGGGACTTCCCTGTAAATACAAATAGCAGATATATTCCATTACATAGTAGGTTTGGACAACAAGTTTCTCTATGAACTTCAACTAAGACACCTCAAAATTCACGAGGTCAAACACAGACTGCGCATCTTGTCCACTTGACACATTAAAGTAGCCCTGTCATGCTCGTCGGTGGAAGGATCGGACCACGCTTCCACATGTTTCATAAATGTGAAACTCACCAAAAACAATCTAGACCATGACGTTCTGGGCTGCTCAGGCAGCTACACAAAAACAAGATCCCACAAACAACAGGTGGGAAAAGGCTGCCTAAATATGATCCCCAATCAGAGACAATGACAGACAGCTGCCTCTGATTGGGAACCATACCAGGCCAACAAAGAAATAGAAAACATAGATTGCCCACCCTAGTCACACCCTGACCTAACCAAATAGAGAATTAAAAGGATCTCTAAGGTCAGGGCGTGACAAGCCCAAGAAAAATTCCTGACTAAAGCCCTGATCTAATGATCTAGATTTCTAATGTTTAGGTGTAGCCTAGGCTGCTGCAACATTTATGTCATGAGTTTTTGCTTGTGTCTGTCCAAAGTGATTATGTGTTATCATCTTTGCTAAATAAATAACGGAGGAAAGTGGAAAGCCTGAGCGCACGCTAAAAAATGCGCTGCGTCAACCTCTCTCTTTAATATAACTTTTCATGGATGAGGCGATGGAAGCTATCAAATAATTCAGAATTGTTTTTAACATCCCAGAAGAGACAGTTGAAAGTTCCATATGTTCAGCAAGTAAAGCATCACAACATGCAATTACCTCTACAAGCTCCTTGTAGTTGCCCTTGTTAATGGAACTTCCCTCTAGTCTTGTCCTCCTAAAAGCAAATTCTTACATGCCCTGCTTTTGTTTTTTCATTTAGCTGAACGATCGTTGTTCTTCAGGTCACAGCGTCCGAGCAAGGCTCAGACGTTACAAAAAGCAGGTAAGGCCAGCAATAGCCTGATGAAAGGCTCCCTGTTAACCAGCTACACTTTTGATTCAAGTTTGTATTGAACGCCCTCACATTTTCATGAAGCTGGTCGACCCTCACTTTTAATTCACACCTTTTCCATGTATCCAAGAGAATGAAAGAGGTTCTTCAACAAAAAAGTCCACAACATTTTCGGCAGCGTTAGCCATTCTGGCGTACAAAACTGCACACTTGTGCTGGTAGCTAGCTAGCTACTGAAGTTAGCAAAGCAAAATTAAATAAATTGCACTAACTGAACACAAAAATAAAGTTCTACAACGAAGAAAACTATTTATAATATACATCCTCCATCTCCTGTAATTTGAAAAAACTATTTAATAAATGTAATAATATCCCAAAAATGCTAAACTATCGCTCTTCACTCATAATCTCTATCCAACAATCTCACCAAGCCTCTCAACACATAGAACCCCCATAATGATCTGTTGGAAAATGGGAAGATTGTTCCTTCTCACTAACTCACTAGGTTCATTCTCTGATCCTAATTCTATGATTAGTTGGACAACATGTCAGTTCATACTGCAAAAGCTTTGATTGGTTGGAGGACGACCTCTGGAAGTGGTCAGAATTACCATGTATGTCTATGGAAGGGGGTGAGGCCTACGAGCCTCCTAGGTTTTGTATTGAAGTCAAGGTAAGCCAGAAGAGGACAGAAGCTAACACCAGGGTTCTACCCCAGACAGTGCTGTTGGAGTTACTGTAGACCTTCATTGCAAAAAGGTGTATTTTAATACTTTATTATGTTTCACTATTTTTATTTTTTATGAAATTTCACTGAGGAGGATGGTCCTCCCCTTCCTCCTCTGAGGAGCACCATAACCCTTACCTAACCCTAACCCAGCTAGCAATGAGGAATTGGCCCAGAAGCTCCCCACTTCAAAATGAATGACTGCCCAGAATCGGCCCAAGTACATCTGTCTATCAAAATTCAGCCGTCTTTCTCAGCTACTTACCAGAATCCCCCCAGAAGCGGTCCGATGCAAATTTAAATAAATGTATACAAAATTACCTGATTTAGTCATTTTAAATATTACTATTATACATTTTATACATACAAATTATACCCATCCACAAAAAAACAAAAACATTTTGTCTTGGAGGAAACAGTATACACTTGGTGACCGTGTCAGCGGCATGCGCCTAGCCCAACACAGGAGTTGCTACAGTGCGATGGGACAAGGACATCCCGGCCGGCCAAACCCTCCCCTAACTCTCCCGGCCCGGATAAACCCTCCCCTAACTCTGACGATGCTGAGCCCATTGTGCGTCGTCTCATGGGTCTTCCGGCCGGCACGTGTCTCGAACCAGCCTCTGTTGAAACGCAGTTTTCACTGTGACGCAGTGTCTTAGACCGCTGCGCCCCCCGGGAAGTTTCATCCACAAAGTTTTTAATGCTTATCAATTGCCTTGCACAAAGTATGAAAATACTAAAATACTACACAGGACGCCTAAAGAATTTCATTTAAATGTTAATTGTATTTTTTGATCACAGAAACAATGAGAAAATATGGAAAAAATAAACAATTAAATGTTAATTATATAAAGCAGCCCATGTAATCATCGGCCAGAGAGTAGCCCCAATCTGCCCGAGCCCCAGGTAATACATTTGGGCCAGATAACTCACACCGGAATCGGTCCGAGCTCAATCCCCGCATCCTAGCAATAAGTAATACTGCAGTAGGTGGCCCAGACTCGGGCCACATGACATCGGCCGAGTCTGACTCTCAACCGAGTGCCCCTACTCTCAGCCGGAATCGGCCAAGATCCACTGTTCTAGCTGGGGACCCTTTTAACCCTCTGGTTGTGTTCGTTTCATGTTAATTAATTTTGTGTTCTCGGTCCAAAATGACCACCCCATCCGTATTTTATCACCTAATGTTGTGTTATATATTTTTATTAACTTAAGTTCAATAGAAGTTTTGAACTTCTATTAGCTATTTATGGCCTGTAGGCCTTATTGACCTGAGCTCATACAACTTGTTTTTGAATAAAAAAAACATTATGTATGGATTATTTTTACTATAACAAATACTAAGATTAAACATATTGTGCTATTTATCACAGACTACTTCACTGTCAGTTTCCTGGCCTCTCTCTTCCTCACCAGTGTCATGATCAAAGATCTGATCAAGAGCCTCACATACAGTATATCGTTTGGTCATTGTGCTGCCACTGTCACGGACGTTGGAAGAACTGGACCAAGGTGCAGCGTGGTTAGCGTACATTTTCTTTGGAAAAATTAAGCCGAACATTACAATAAACACTACAAAAACAAACCGTGATGCTAAAGGCTATGTGCACTAAACAAAGTCAACTTCCCACAAAGACAGGTGGAAAAAAGGGCTACCTAAGTATGGTTCTCAAGCAGAGACAACGATAGACAGCTGTCCCTGATTGAGAACCCTACCCGGCCAAAACATAGAAATACAAATAATAGAATATAGAATACCCACCCCAACTCACACCCTGACCAAACCAAAATAGAGACAGGATCTCTAAGGTCAGGGCGTGACAGCCACAGAATGAATTGTGAGCAAGACCTCCAAAAAGCTTTATATACCAGAGCTGCAAGAAAAGTTCTATATATTATTGAAAAAAGGTTGCGATTGTTTGTGAGAATGCCAACAGGTGAAAGGTTCCCGTGGGGGTTGACATGGAAGCCAAGAAGAGGAGTGAGGTGTGTGTTTTCTCAAACACACATGCATGTGGGGGTTTGGGAGAGGAAGTGTGTCCATCTGATGAATGGGCATGAGCCTGAACTCAATTTTATACACTAATTGTAGTCTCACCAGTTCATTTTTATTGACCGGTCAAAAAGTAACACCAGAGGTGTACAAAAGTGAAATAAAACACCCAAAATGTAACAAAAATCATCAACATGTATTTTGCGTGCTCAGATGCCCTGCGTGGACAAAGTAATGGAACTTTATGACAATCAGATTAAATTAACTACATCTGTCAGAGAAAAAACGTTAAATCGGTCCAATTCGACCGGAACACAACAGGAGAGTTAAATGACAACGTCAATGGGGTAGGGGCGTCCCAAGGATCCAAAATAGCACCGATCGGGGAGAATTGCACTGAAATCCAGATAATATGCATTTCAGGGGCTGGAGCAGAGTGAGAGCTGAGTGGGCGACGACAAAACACGTAACAAAAAGCCGCGCGCCATCTGCTGTTGATGTTGCTGCTTCTCCGCGCCGCGGCGGGGACCGGAGGTACCCCAGGGACCCTGGTGCCTCTTACCCCCCCTGCGGACCTGAGAGCCAGGTCCCAGCGTGGAGCCCAGGTCCCCCCAGAGACTGGCCCTTATCATCTCAACTTGAGAGGAAGGAGGAATCACAGAGAGAATACTAATGGGACCTGCCGTTGCACAGCGCAGCGCAACTTTGAACTGTGAACATTTGGAAACAAGTGATGCATAATAGGGCTGCTCTTTTCTTCTTCTACACGTGCACTTTTCACTTAACTGTACTGCACAACGAGAATCTTAAAGTGGGCATAATCTATCCCTATAAATAGTGTTTGTATGTTTTGCCCACACATTCCGCAACCTCAGTATCTCCACTCAAAAACGAATCAGACCAAGATTAGTTGTAGCAATCCCTCTCTGCGCCCCCGTACATTGGAGGTTGTGTTATTATTAGGTTACATACCTATTCCTGGGTTTTATCAAGCATGTTAAAAATGACAGCTGTGTAGACCCGGAGCTCCCTGCCTGCGTGTTCGCTGCGACGATGACCAACCGTGACTGGGGGCACTGGGCATCAAAACAGCTGTGCAGTTGCTAACCAATGACAATCGGAAGAATCGTCTCGGAGTATAGATTCCCAAGCGGCCGTATTCAAACACAACCTACACATTATCAAACCATCGCAGTTGCAATGCAATGCCTGTCTGAACGCTTGGTTTCCCGTGAGCGAGGAGATGCGTACAAATCCGTGTGCCTGTAGGTCAACTTAACGAGGCTTTTGGAGTAACTTGTGGAATTTTAGACTTGCACGCATAACGATGCCTTATCTGACTAAATCGCTGTTTTTATTATTCTGTCTGGTGGTTACCGGGGAATGCCGTAATCACGGACACCGAGTACGGAGATGGACGGGTACCGTGGAGACGGCAAAGCATGGCACAGAGACAGCAAATCATGGCACGTAAGTTTGTACTCGATACTGCTCACCCAGGGGTGGTTCTGTGGTGTGCAGTGGTTCAAGATCCGTTGTCTTCTTCTTCATCATAATCATTGAAATTCACAAAACTTGATATGCAAAATTGGACATGGAAAAACGATCTAATAACTAATTATAAAGGACAGAGAGGCGGTGAAAATCCAACAAGACCCAGACAGACAGTAGTAGAAGACACGCAACCTGTTCTCAGAGCATTTCGTATTATTCTGTATGTAAATCCGTGACTCTCCATTTAGTATGAAATGTTAAGTTTGGGGTGGTTACATAAGACAATGGTTACTTGGGGCAAAAACTATAATGCGAATGTCTAGCTACACAAAGGTTGTGAGTTCAAATCTCGTCACAGACAACTATAGCATTTTAGCTAATTAGCACCTTTTCAACTACTTGCTACTTTGCAACTACTTAGGATGTTAGATAACCTTTCTCCTAATCCTAACCTTAACCCTTTTAGCTAACTCTTCCCCCAACACTAACCTTAACCCATCATAAGTTTTTCAAATTAGTAACATACAATACGATTTGCAATTTCATAACATATTGTAGGTTTGTAAATTCGTAACATAAAACACGTATTGCTAATTATTAACATATAATACAAATTGTAATTCATAACATATACAAAATGGGTGATGGACATCCACAAATGATTACATTCTATACGAAACATAACATATCATACTAAATGGAGTGTCTCTGATTTTACATACAGGGTAATGTGAAATGCTGTGAGAAAAGGTTGCAACACTAGACAGCCAGGGAAGACCCTAGGTATAGCCTACTTGTTGTGCCCACTCATCAATTACAGTTTAGCGGCTGGCTGCCAGTGCCTTGAGTAAGATCAGCATGACCACGTGTCTCAAAGCCATCTGTCAAAGCCATCAGGGAGGGAAGCACAGTTATCTGGATGTCACCCAATAGGGGTTGAGAACTGCAGCTACTGTTTTCATTTAATAAGGCAAAGCAACATGAATTTCCATTCCACTTTGATTGTGCTTTATGTTATAGCGAACGTCAGGGCATGAACGTGAACACGGGTCGCTGGTGTAAAAGGCCTATGCATTTGGCAAATAGGGTTAGCCCACTTAGCGGCAATTGTAAAGTGGCTCATATAGCGAGGAAAGCACGTCCCTGTGCTTTGACTACTCAGATGATGGCCTCACAGTCCGCCATCCCACTTCGGACGCCAATGTAGCGAACTGGGCGGTAACTGGCTTGAAAGGCAAGCACCCTACACATCACGCCAATACGGTTAACCCACTCGCTACTATATGAATATTCTCAGAGAGACCAAAGTGAGATATTCTCCACTCATTTAGAGTTTTATTTGATCTCATTCCAGATGTGCTTGTGTCGAGTTAGAAATGTATTATTCCGCCAGACAGTCGTTGTGACTTATTATGGTGTTGTCTTGTGTTGTCTTATACCAGCTCCTTGACAAAGAAGCCTCCAGATGTGACCAAAAATCGCAAGCTGAAGACAGAGCAGCTTCTGAAAGTAGATGATCATGATTTCACCATGAGGCCAGCATTCGGAGGTAGGGGGGGATCACACACACACACACACACACACACACACACACACACACACACACACACACACACACACACACACACACACACACTGGCCGAAGAATCCAGATATGCTCCTATTGGATGGTTTTCAGGGGACCCCATTTATCTGTAAGATGTCATGTGAAACACCTTAAACATCTTTCACAGACTGCATGAATTTCCCATTCATGGTATTTACCTACCTTAGTTGAATGCATGGACTGGATGGATGGATCATCCACCTCTGGCCTGCTCGCCTCCCTACCACTGAGGAAGTACAGTTCCCGCGCAGCCCAGTCAAAACTGTTCGCTGCTCTGGCCCCCCAATGGTGGAACAAACTCCCTCACGACGCCAGGACAGCGGAGTCAATCACCACCTTCCGGAGACACCTGAAACCCCACCTCTTTCAGGAATACCTAGGATAGGATAAAGTAATCCTTCTCACCCCCTTAAAAGATTTAGATGCACTATTGTAAAGTGGCTGTTCCACTGGATGTCTTAAGGTGAACGCACCAATTTGTAAGTCGCTCTGGATAAGAGCGTCTGCTAAATGACTTAAATGTAAATGTTAAATGACTGTAAGTCGCTCTGGATAAGAGTGTCTGCTAAATGTAAAATGGTAATGCTTTTGTGCTAGTTGACTTCACTCAGTTACTGAGTTCAATGGTTTAGCTGTAAGCCCATTCACAGTACTGTAACAACTGCAGTCCAACATGACAGGTCAATTAAACACATTAGGTAAAGTGAGAGAACATGATCTCAACTTTTATCCTCCAATTTACACACCTTCTCCTGCTTGTTAGAAAAGCACAGCACAAAGTGAGACTCTTACATCCTGTAAACTATAAATACTTTTGGATAGATACCTGTGTGTTGGTTAAACAATTAGATTTTCTGAGTTTTAAGCAGTTCATATACTTAGAATGATTAGAACATACATCTCCATTTAAGTCAATGATGCCATAATGGGTGGACTGATTCTATGCCCATTCTACTGTATTCTAATTCTATGGTTGTAAGCCTCTGTTTCGGTACCTCCAAATAACCAAATGTCTTACACCCAGCTACCACACTCTAAAGCATCCGAAGAGGATTTTTAAAAGCCGTCTACTTAGTTTTCAGTTACATACTGTACTCTAGCTTGTTATAGCCTACTAACCTGACTCACCATGTTCTTTGTGCAGCAGCATATTGAGAACAATTCATGAGATGTTTCATGGATTTCCTATGAGTGAACCTAGAGATAATTTCTTAGTGCTTTGAGTAGCAACGCGCAAGGATCTGTGTTTTTCAGCCACAGTGCAGATAGGGTACGGTTAGGTTTTGCAACCACCTAAACCCATGCTCTGTCTACCCTACCTGCACTGTGGCTGAAAAAGACAGATCCATGGGCGTTGCTACTTAAAGCACGAAGAAATTGTCTCTGGTGAGTCAGCCCTGTTCCACTTCTTTTTCTTCTTCGATATAATGGCGGTCCGCAAGCAATATTATAGGTGCATGCCGCTACCTACTGTATTAGCTGTGTATCAGCCTACTATTCTGTAGTATGAATTCATTACACTTTGTGAAAAAATTGCCCTACCAACTAACTCTGCACCCATTAAAACCTCACCACTATTCCACTACTTTGGCCCTATCTGACCCTACACCAGGCCATCAGCCTGGGAGGACAAGAAATTATAATTCAAAACATCTTGTAACTGTGCTGCAGTAAAATCTCATACACCCAAGTACTTCTATGCAGCTGCTACCTTAACATCAATCCTCTGTGATTTACATTTACAATACCTGCGGTACAATTATCAACCATGGTCATGAACGCCAAAAAAACAACCTTACTGAAGCACATGTTACTCCTATCACTCTCTATTGGCCTCAGCCTATTCACAGGGATCCTTTTAGGATTCCTCACCCTGGAGCCATCTACATCTACATCTACTACTCTCTTTACTGCCTCAATATACGACACCTTCTGCACTACTCTGATCCTGGCAACCTCAACATGCCTTTCTCTCAGCAGACACCTCAAATCTCCAGCACCATGGGTACCCCTACAGTTGACACACAACTTTTCCCACTGATACTACACATTCCTTTGTCTCATGTCCTTCTGCACACTTCTCACATCTAGACATCTCCCTCCTACACACTGCTGCCACATGACCATAAGCTTGACACCTAAAACACTGTAATGGGTTCGGGACAAAATCTCTAACGGGATAAGTGACACATTCTAAATGGATTTTATCTGGTAAAGACACTGCATCAAAACTCAGTTGTACAGAAAGTGTCTTCTCTGTTTCACCACACTCTCCACCAGGTCTGCGTCACACCAAATGGTGGGTGTAACAGACACCGGGAATCTTCAACTTCAGTTGATCCTCCTCAACACTTAACGCCACTCCTTTTAACGGCGCTCTGCTCCAGAGAAGAAAGTATGGGATGTTATGGGATGCATTTTATCCATTGTTTTTGATGGCAGGCCACTCTGGTAGGGCCACAGTATGATGAAACAGCCACAGTAGCCTACTTGGCCACTGTTAAAACTGTAATTTAAAGTGGGTACAGACTCAGTGTTCACAGTAAACTGGAAGTTGCACAGAATTTTCACAACGTTCAAGTTGGCACTCAGCAGAGCTGACATTTGCTCAGTGCCGAAAATAATTAGAGGGAACATTGCTCCTGACCCCAGATCCTCTCAAGCTCTGTCAGGCTGGGTGGGGAGCGTCGCTGTACAGCTATTTTCAGGTCTCTCCAGAGATGTTCAATCGGGTTCAAGTCCGGGCTCTGGCTGGGCCACTCAAGGACATTCAGAGACTTGTCCCGAAGCCACTCCTGTGTTGTCTTAGCTGTGTGCTTAGGGTTGTTGTCCTGTTGGAAGGTGAACCTTCGCCCCAGTCTGAGATCCTGAGCGCGCTGAGCGCGCTGGAGTAGGTTTTCATCAAGGATCTCTCTGTACTTTGCTCTGTTAATCTATCCCCCTGACAAGTCTCCCAGTCCCTGCCACTGAAAAACATCCCTACAGCATGATACTGCTACCACCATGCTTCACTGTAGGGATGGTGCCAGGTTTCCTCCAGACGTGATGCTTGACATTCAGGCCAAAAAGTTAAATCTTGGTATTATCAGACCAGAGAATCTTGTTTGTCATGGTTCGCGAGTCCTTTAGTCCACTCCAAGTGGACTGTCGTGCCTTTTATTTAGGAGTGGCTTCCGATTGGCCACTCTACCATAAAGGCCTGATTGGTGGAGTGCTGCAGGTTGTCCTTCTGGAAGGTTCTCTCAAAACTCTGGAGCTCTGTCAGGGTGACCATCGATTTCTTTGTCACCTCCCTGACCAAGGCCCTTCTCCCACGATTGCTCAGTTTGGCCAGGCGGCCAGCTCTAGGAAAAGTCTTGGTTCCAAACTACTTTCATATAAGAATGATGGAGGCCTGTGTTCTTGGGGACCTTCAATGCTGCAGACGTTTTTCGGTACCCTTTCCCAGATCTGTGCCTCGACAAAATCCTACAGACAATTCCTTTGACATCATGGCTTGGTTTTTGCTCTGACATCATGGCTTGGTTTTTGCTCTGACATGCACTGTCAACTGTGGGACCTTATATAGACAGGTGTGTGCCTTTCCAAACAATTTAATTTACCACAGGTGGACTCCAATCAAGTTGTAGAAACATCTTAAGAATGATCAATGGAAACAGAATGCACCTGAGCTCAATTTCCAGTCTCATAGCAAAGGCTCTGAATTTATATTCATAAGGTATTTCTGTTTTTATTATACATTTGCAAAAAAAAATGTTTTTTAAATGTTTTCGCTTTGTCATTATGGGGCATTGTGTTTAGATTGATTAAGATTTTTTATATATATACATATACATTTTCGAATAAGGCTGTAACATAACAAAATGTGGAAACATGGAAATGTGTCTGAATACTTTCCGAATGTTATACCTTTATTTATTTTAACACAAAATATTGTTCAAATGCCTGATACAATAAGAGAGAGTGCATTATAAGAAAATAAAGTGCATTTTGACACGACGCCAGGACAGCGGAGTCAATCACCACCTTCCGGAGACACCTGAAACCCCACCTCTTTAAGGAATACCTAGGATAGGATAAAGTAATCCCTCTCACCCCCTTAAAAGATTTAGATGCACTACTGTTCCACTGGATGTCTTAAGGTGAATGCACCAATTTGTAAGTCGCTCTGGATAAGAGCGTCTGCTAAATGACTTAAATGTAAAATGTAAATGTACCTGAATTACAACCAAAATTCCTGAACTCTATGTCCGTGCCAGTGAAATGTTTAATGTGCTAGAATTCAGTCAATATCTGATGGATTATACCATTTCAAAAGTTGGAGTATCTTCCTGCCGTTCAACTGTTGCATTTATTAGAATTGTTTAAAAAAATGACCGTTGCTACATTTAATGTGTGAAATCTAAGCAGACTTGTATTATTGGATGAGTTCAGATGAGACTTGCTCAGGGCTAGTCTTTGTGTTGACGTACATAAAAGTTTGCTTCGTTTGTTGCAACCGAGAAATCTACCAACTTAAACTTTAGGATTGTTTTCTTCGTGACAAAGGTAGCTTTTTTTAACAATGTTTGGAGATGCTGCATTTGAAAATGAGAAGAAATATGGAAGAGAGAGAAAGAGCATGAACAAGTGTTCTTTTCTTTTGATGTTTTCATCTCAACTTGTTTCTTGTTTGGAGCTGATCTGATGAAAGTAGGGGGGCTTGTACTGCAGGGGAACGAAGGGGAACATTGATCAGCAGGGGGTCACACACACATACACATGCTGTACACACACACACACACACACACACACACACACACACACACACACACACACACACACACACACACACACACACACACACACACACACACACACACACACACACACACACCATTCAGCAGGGCATCACAGTGTCATGCAGAGCTGGAAATAGCCTGAGTACAATCATCCCCAACATCCCAACAGAGGGTACATGGATCTAATCACACTACAATGGAAACTGACTAACTCAGGCTCATACAGTTACAGTCTCCTCTCCTCTCCTTGAAGAGAAACATGTATGTGGAGTTACACAGGACTCGTACAGATGAACTAGTGGTGTGTAACTTTCTGTATGCAAAATGGCCCAGTAAAGGAGCTTTCCTTGGACAGGCTTGGCTTATTTTAGTCCCTCCATGCATTTTCAAAGTCTGTGCTTTGTGGGAAGTTTAAAGTGAATGTATGCATGTCGGAACACTGACTTGTAGACTGCATGCAGTTTGTAGACTTACATTATGCATTTGCTTTGCCCTCTCCTAACAACATTTTTTTTTCACTATTAAATTGTTTCCCGCACTACTAGCTACATCTAGTTTCCCATACAGGAACCGAGCAAGCTTAGCTCCAGAGGCAAACCAGTAGTAGTATGCAGGGTGCGATGTGGCTGGAATGAAAGTGCCAAGAATTGCAGCTGGATAAAAGGCAGCAAAAGCAAAAGCCTTTGTCACGCCCTGACCTTAGAGATCCTGTTTATGTTTCTATTTTGGTTTGGTCAGGGTGTGAGTTCTGGTGGGTATTCTATATTCTATTATTTGTATTTCTATGTTTTGGCCGGGTAGGGTTCTCAATCAGGGACAGCTGTCTATTGTTGTCTCTGATTGAGAACCATACTTTAGGTAGCCCTTTTTTCCATCTGTCTTTGTGGGAAGTTGACTTTGTTTAGGGCACATAGCCTTTAGCTTCACGGTTTGTTTTTGTAGTGTTTATTGTTTTGTTCGGCGTCATTTTCCAAATAAACAGAAAATTTATGCTCACCACGCTGCACCTTGGTCCTCTTCTTTTAATGTCCGTGACAGCCATGGTAACGTAACCGAATATAGGGAAAATTGCAGGAAAAAGGGGGCCATTTTATTTAATCGTGTTATTGTTTTACGTGCTCTTAACCAAATGTGTTTGTTTGTTTTTTTTGCTTTGTTTGTAACTTTTAAAAAAATGTATTCTGTACATAATATTGCTGCTACCATCTCTTATGAGAAGTGGCAGAAGCTTTTTTCCCCCCTTTTTTTTCCTTTAACGAGTCCAACGAGCCTGACGTGAAAGACATACTGCTTTCCCGGGAACAGGCTCAAATCCCTGTAATTTGCGTGAAGACGGAGAAAAAGAGGATGGAGGTCAGGCTGCCTTCTGAGAATTCGTAGGCGATCGAACAAACCCCCACTGCCTTCCGTTTTACTAGCTAACAAGCAGTCATTGAAAAATAAAATTGACGACCTACGAGGAAGATTAAACTACCAACGGGACATTACAAACTGTAATATCTTGTGCTTCACAGAGTCGTGGCTGAACAATGACATTATCAACATACAGCTGGCTGGTTATATGCTGTATCGGCAGGATAGAACAGCGGCGTCTGGTAAGACAAGGGGGGGTGGACAATGCATATTTGTAAACAACAGCTGGTGCAGAATATCTAAGGAAGTATCTCATGAAAAGCTGTAAACCACACTATCTACCTAGAGAGTTTATCTGTATTTTTCGTAGCTGTCTACATACCACCACAGACCAATGCTGGCACTAAGACTGCACTCAATGAGATGATTCCGCCATAAGCAAACAGGAAAACGCTCATCCAGAGGCGGCGCTCCTAGTGGCCGGGGACTATAATGCAGGGAAACTTAAATCCGTTTTACCAAATTTCTATCAGCATGTTAAATGTGCAACCAGAGGGAAAAGAACTCTAGACCACCTTTACTCCACACACCGAGACGTGTACAAAGCTCTCCCTCACCCTCCATTTGGCAAATCTGACCATAATTCTATCTTCCTGATTCCTGCTTACAAGCAAAAATTCAAGTAGGAAGCAACAGTGACTCGGTCAATAAAAAAGTGTTCAGATGAAGCAGATGCTAAGCTACAGGACTGTTTTGCTAGCACAGACTGGAATATGTTCCGGGATTCTTCTGATGGCATTGAGGAATACACCACATCAGTCACTGGCTTTATCAATAAGTGCATTGAGGACGTCGTCCCCACAGTGACTGTATGTACATACCCCAACCAGAAGCCATGGATTAAGGCAACATCTGCACTGAGCTAAAGGCTAGAGCTGCCGCTTTCAAGGAGCGGAACTCTAACCCGGAAACGTATAAAAAATCCCGCTATGCCCTCAGACGAACCATCAAACATGCAAAGTATCAATACAGGACTAAGATCGAATCGTACTACACCGGCTCCGACGCTCGGCCGATGTGCCAGGGCTTGCAAACCATTACAGACTAGAAAGGGAAGCACAGCCGAGAGCTGCCCGGTGACACGAGCCTACCAGACGAGCTAAACTAATTCTATACTCGCTTCGAGGCAAATAACACTGAAACATGCATGAGAGCACCAGCTGTTCCTGGACAACTGTGTGATCACATTCTCTGCTACTGATGTGAGTAAGACCTTTAAACAGGTCAACATTCCCAAGACAGATTACCAGGACGTGTTTTACGAGCATGCGCTAACTAACTGGGAAGTGTCTTCACTGACTTTTTCAACCTCTCACATGTCTGTAATGTCTGAGTCTGTAATACCAACATGTTTTAAGCAGACCACCATAGTCCCTGTGCCCAAGAACACTAAGGTGACCTCCCTAAATGACTACCGACCCGTAGCACTCACGTCTGTAGCCATGAAGTGCTTTGAAAGGTTGGTCATGGCTCACATCAACACCATTATCCCAGAAACCCTAGACCCACTCCAATTTTGCATACCGCCCTAATAGATCCACAGATGATGCAATCTCTATTGCACTCCACACTGCCCTTTCCCACCTGGACAAAAGGAACACCTATGTGAGAATGCTGTTAATTGACTACAGCTCAGCATTCAACACCATAGTGCCCTCAAAGCTCATCACTAAGCTAAGGACCCAGGGACTAAACACCTCCCTCTGCAACTGGATTCTGGACCTCTTGACGGGCCGTCCCCAGGTGGTAAGGGTAGGTAACAACACATCCACCACGCTGATCCTCAACACAGAGGCCCCTTAGGGGTGCGTACTCAGTCCCCTCCTGTACTCCCTGTTCATTCATGACTGCACGACCAGGCACGACTCCAATACCATCATTAAGTTTGCCGATGACACTACAGTGGTAGGCCTGATCACCGACAACGACGAGACACCCTATAGGGAGGAGGTCAGAGACCTGGTCGTGTGGTGCCAGGACAACAACCTCTCCCTCAAAGTGATCATGACAAAGGAGATGATTGTGGACTACAGGAAAAGGAGGACCGACCACGTCCCCATTCTCATCGACGGGGCTGTAGTAGAGCAGGTTGAGCGCTTCAAGTTCCTTGGTGTCCACATCATCAGGAAGGCCCTAAAAGACTCCAGCCGCACTGTTCTCTCTGCTACCGCACGGCAAGCGGTACCGGAGTGCCAAGTTTAGGTCTAAGAGGCTTCTAAACAGCTTCTACCCCCAAGCCATAAGACTCCTGAACATCTAATCAAATGGCTACCCAGACTATTTGCATTGCCCCCCCCCCGCACTTTTACTTAGCTGCTACTCTGTTATTATCTATGCATAGTCACTTTAATAACTCTACCTACATGTACATATTACCTAATTTACCGTGACCAAACTGTTCCCCCGCACATTGACTCTGTACCTGTACAGTAGCAGCTACCTATATAGTCTCGCTATTGTTATTTTACTGATACTCTTTAATTACCTGTTCCTTTTATTTCTTATTCTTATTCATATTTTTTAAACTGCATTGTTGGTTAGGGGCTTGTAAGTAAGCATTTCACTGTATAGTCTACACCTGTTGTGTTCGGTGCAAGTGACTAATACAATTTGATTTGCTGCTACTGTGTACACAGATACATTACTCCTCTATGGCTGGAATATGGCTCTGCTATGACATTCATCGGCCAACTCGGAAATGTCTCGAACAGCAGTGGTCACTAACATAATGCTGAACTACCCAAGTCGTATGCTATCCTGCATATGTGTGCCCTGTTCTGTGTGTGTGTGTATTTTTGTGTGCGTATTTGTGTCCTGTCCCATGTTTATAGTGTGTCCACTCCTTTGGGAGGAACGCTAGAGTAATCGCCACCCCCACTGGGATGTTTTTGATTAGCGACAAAATAATTTGTCGCCAAGGCTAAGCAATACTCACTGACGGCTGGCTTAACCTGTAGCCATCTGCTGTAGCTTTAACCCTAGCCTAGCCATCACATCTAGATTTGTATTAGCTGCTGTAGCTAGCTGCTAGCCTTAGTTTACCCTAGCCAGTGATACCTAGCCGGCGCTGCTAACGATCATGACCAGATTAAACTGGCAGGGGATCCTCCTGCTGACCGTGTGGATTAGCACATAATGCACTAGGGACTTCTGACAGCTGTTTACCATCCATAACACTGTCTCAACAGACAGACCAGATGTGTTGCCAGGCTGGCTCAGTTGGGCACTAAAGGACACAGACAGTACTGAGTAGTACTAAATACTTACAGTACTAAGAGCATTACTGTAACATACATTATACTAGCAGTGACATCGTCTTGCTGAACAACAGTTTTGGGGTGATCAGTAGATTTTGTCTGAATCCCAAGTGGCACCTTGTTTCCTACATTATTTATTTGTTTATAGGGGATAATGCACATTAATCAACATCAATATTACAATAATCCAACATCCATGTAAATGTGCCGGGGTTAGCCAAAGCTCATTTGCACCTGTAGTCCCCAGGCAGACACAGCCACTATACAAATACTCACAAAAACAATACAAAATACAAATACATTACATCCAATAATATATCATTCTGTTGGGTTCTGAAAGTAGGAAATATACTTATTCATGTCACTGAGGGAGAGAGGGTAATGTATAACATTTACGTTATGTCAGGATATGTTATTGTTAGCCATCAGGGATCCTCTGGGAGGAGAAGAGACACAGTCTGGTACCAGTCACCATGACAGCCATGAGTTGGGGAGGAGTGAGCACTTTGGGGCAGAGGTCAGGTCATATGAAGTGAGGAAGAACCGATATCACTAAAGGTTCTGTCTAGCAACAGGGATGCATTGGCTGTTCAGATGTGTCGGAGGAGACTCAGCATAGGAGAAAGGGTTAAATACTAGTGCTCGTGTGAATATGTTTGATCCTTTGGGAAGAATAGACTTGGTTTAAGCTTTCACAGTGTCCGTCAAGTTCTTACTCTAATAATTAGAATCTAACAATTCTAACAATAACATTATCATCAAATGTTGTCTTGCATATGAGGAACCACAGATAACTCATGTGTACAAGTTTGGATAGATTTGAGCCATGTTTTCAATTTAAATTAAAAAATACAATAATCAGTGCAGCTTCTCAAGTCCATGGGCATTGCATTCCAGTATATTGTAGCTCTAACAGAGAAGGCAGATTGACCAATTTTACTGTGTGGAAAAGGGACAACAACCCCCTCTAGTTACTGCCCTTGTTATCCTGGAGGTGCTTTCCTTGAGCATGATAGAGGTGGAGGGGCAAGATCTAGCAGGATCTTAAAGACAAGGCTTTCATCAACATATTGCTTAAAGCTGTCAGTTCGCTGACAGTCAACCCAAAAAATTGTTAAAGGTGGTGGATTTGAATATATTTAAATCACCCATGAAGATGATCTCCTTCTTTTGATCGTGTTCTTTAAGCATGGCATTTAGATGGTCATAAAACGAGATATCAGATGTTGGTGGTCGATATAATCCAATAATAGTGAGAGATATATGAGGGGAGAGGAAGACATTCAGCCCCATACATTCAAGGTCATTGGCATGTTTCCATATGATACGATTGCATTTAAAGTTAGATTTCATGTACATAAGCAATCCACCCCCTCTGCACTCATTAAAGTCAGAAATAGGAGAATATTTCTTCAGCCATGTCTCAGAGAAACAGAAAAAAAATCTAGATTAGAGTCATTCAATAAATGTTCTACCTGTTCACTCTTGGAACAAGGGTCCCAGAGTATTTTGGCCTGATTAACGGTTTGAAAAGTTTCATGGTACATTGTTTTCTAATACCTGGCTTAAGGGAAATTAGATTCTGTCTCGAACGTGGGTTTTTGTATCAAGAGTTGGCATTAAAATGTAATTATCTGCAGATTGCTAATTCTTTTGAAAACCCATGTTAGCAACAGAGGTTATGCTCACATACATAGATGTCCTGAACCAGATAATATAGGCTACTCAATGCAAACATAATGCACTACTTGGGAATAGGGTACCATTTGGGATGTAGCCTGAAGACAGTTTGCAATGCATTTTTGCATGTCTGTAGGTCGACTTGACCTCAATTTTGCTCCACAAAGCACTAGAAGAGAGCAACATGAAGTTGTTTAACAAAAGTGCATGGAGTTTGCATAAAGACATCACTCCGGGATGTCTTTAAAAACCTTTGATATGCAATATGCTGCCAAGTTTTTTTAAGGGGATTTGGAATATTATTTATAATATATCAATATTATTCATTAGTTCATACTATTAAATTATTCAATACAAATTGACTCCAGACAGCTTCTGACTGTAGACAGTATAATACTCCTTATAATGACATCTAGGCTGTTGCACTGTTACATTCACCACTTAGTTCAATGAGTTGAGATATCAATGTAAATTGACTGTAAATCGCCATGTGTTGATTTATCGCAAATTGTAAAAAGAGAACATTGCATTGATGACTACTATGCAGAAACAGTCAGAAACTATTGATCTCCTGGGTCTCTTTTAGGCAAAATGTCAGACCGAACTGGGACAAAGTTGGGGCAAATCGAACCAAGGTCAGAGTGACAGAATGCAGATACATACATACACACACGCGCGCACACGCACACGCACACACAAACAATAGGCATATTAATAGGCCTGGGGGTGTTTATTCGAACATGTACCAGCATTGTTTACCCAATGGACATTAATCTAATCCGATCACAGATGCCCCAGGATAGATAAGTAGATAAATGTAAACAAATGACCAACAGGTTGTAGGATGTGTTGCTGTGTGATATGCAGTAGTATCTAAAGTATGGCGGCGTGAAACCACAATGCATGCAGCTCTAGATTTAGATTCAGATCTTTCCTCTGGCTAAATTTATGCAGTTTATCCACATTATGTTAATGTATGTAACTTAGAGTGAAACTTCTAGCACTTAGGTTAGTTATTGTCTAAGCAAGTTATCCCAATTAACCAAAGCCTTTATTGGCAGCCAGTGATGCAAACAGAAATTGGAAATTGCATCATGTAATAGCAAATTTTAAAAAAATCTATAATTGTTTCCACAGACAAGCTAATAACTATGCATCTTAAAAGGGAGCGGAGAGCCACTTTGATATCCAGTAAATGGCACCCTATTCTCTATATAGGGCACTGCATACTATATTCTAGTCTATGGGTCCTGGTCAAAAGTAGTGCACTATGAAGGGAATGGGGCGCCATTTGGGATGCAGCCCTCATCTTATTCTCAGCTCAGAGACTCTTGATTGAGAATCGAAGACAGATTCAGAAGCAAAACTGTGAAGACGTTCCGCATTAAGTGATTTTGAATCACAGACAATCAAAAAGCAGCTTGCAGGCCAATCCAAATCACAACCTCTTCTGAAATAACATGTCAGCTATGACTCCTAATAATGTCTTCGCTGGAGTGAATCTGTCTCCATACATGGAGCATTCTACAGAAGTGGTGCAAATAGTAGTCCCACCCCAAAAAACTATTTTAAAAAACCCAGTTAAGTCTCCAAATTTAGGACATTTATTTACATTGTTTTATTTCAATCCAAGGCAATAACAAACATATTATAAAATTAACATTGTGTCAGGATTTGGCCAGGGTTGTTCCGGTTTTTGGTCACTAGATGCCCCCATTGTGCCTTTTGACCTTTTGTTTTCCCTTGATCCCCATTATTATTTGCACCTGTGCCTCGTTTCCCCTGATTGTATTTAAACCCTTTGTTTTCCTCAGTCCTTTGCTCTGTGTTTGTATGTTAGCACCCAGCCCTAGTATTCTGTTAACTCTTGTTGATCCCGGTGGACGCTCTTGTGGAATTCTGTTTTTTGTTCTTGTTTATTTATTTTTGAGTATCTTTTGAGGTTTTTTGTGCTATACCTACCACCTTGTGGATTTACCTTTTTTGTCTTGGAGGATTACCTTTGTTCTTGTGGAATTCCTTTTGAGGTTGTGGAGTTACATGTGTTCCTGAAGGACTTCACTTTTTACTACATTAAATACACCGTCTCAAGTACTGCTGTGTCTGCCTCATCTTCTGGGTTCTGCCGACTATTCGTGGCTCAGTTGGTTAAGTGACTGTTTCTCACTCCGGAGACCCGGGTTCGTAACCGGGTCCTGACACATTGTACATACTGTATATAGTACATTGTACATAATATAGTACATTGTTTATGCACTTATTTCTATTGATGTGTTTGAAAATAAAACATTTCATGAATTTTTAAAACACTATTATTTCAATAGAACATCTTAGATTTTTAACAAATCTTTAAAAAAATTTTTTTAAAATGCTGTCCCCTCCTCCGTTGATGTCACTATCGAAACACACACATTGAAAGACTGTAGAATGAATGTGCCTTAAGCCTCACCCATACAAATATCACCAGGTGATATTTCTCCAGCATGGCCACATGGTGAGTAGTCTGTTTGCAAGCATTTTTGAGAAAATGACTTAGCAAGTTGATAAATCTTCACGTATTTTTAAGTGTCACTACCAAACATCTAATATACGGCAGCGGTATCGCCATTCTAAAGTTGAATGCACCGTGCTATACCAACTGAGCTACAGAGGACTACCATATGGGTATTGGACAAGTGCACACTTCAGGAAAAAGTGGAGCCAGCAGTGGGGCTCCAATGCTCCAAGAGCCCAAACATTTACATATATTTGGCAGAAACATAGGTGTCTTTAATGTGCTATACTGTACTGTAATGTACTGGGTTCTACTGTACTGTTTACTTGAGTTTCTTACAATTGAAGAAAGGGCCCATGGACACTTGATCGAGTGGTCTTGGTGTTGGGCCACTCAAGACCACATAAATTCGGTCTTTAATAACCTTTTACTGCAGTGGGTTAAATCAGGGTCGCACAGAGTGCTTCTTGGTAGTCTTAAACAAAGTATAAAAAGTATACACCTCACACACATGGTTATGGGCTTAAAAAAAAGAAGACACCTGTACCATGTCAGAGATGTATATGTATTACATTTTGAGTTTGCATACAAATATTACACTTTATATACATCACAGAAGACTGAAATTTAACAAAACCATTTGACATAGAAACACCAGATTTTCAGTCATTTGACCTCAGGAAAGGGGGACCTTGTCATGGCCTCAACTCACTGGGTCTGGATCTTGGGACCAATCCTAACTTCACTTTGTCGGGCAAAGACTCAATTTCAAAACTCAAAAGAACAGACAATGACAATTCTGTTTCCCCACTCTCGCCACCCTGTCTGCGTCGCATCAAACGACGAGCATCACATACACCGTAAATCTTTCCCCTCAGCTGGTCAACTTTTATATTTACTGATACCCCAGTTATCACTCCTTTCATTTGTGCCCTTTTCTTGAGAACGAAACAATGAACTTTTCTTCCCCCCATTCGTTTTACTCCAAGCGCATTCCACCTCTGACCAACAGAAACACAAACAATTATCACTAGATCACTTCTTGTTACTCTCACCGATTCCACATTACCCAACTATTTTTTCACCCAACTGTGAAACAGCAAATGGATCAGCCAAAAGGCAAGGGTCAACTTTTTCTAAAACAATTTGGAGAAGGGAAAGGTGAAAAAAATATACTTCTAACATTCAAAAGTCAACTAAAAACTAAAACTGTACTCCTTCAGTCATATTCAAATGTCCCTAAACAGGCTCAGGAACCTGGGAGGGGGAACCTCTTTATTCAGTATTCCCTGTAACAAGTTCTGTTTAGGGATCCAGGTGGCCGTTTTAATAATTGTTTATGTCTTGGGGTGGAAGCTTGAGAACCTGTTGTGCTTGAGAACCTGTCGAGCCAGCCGAGGCAAGGAAGCCTGACGAGCCAGCTGAGGCATCCCTGTTGCTTTGGCAGCGACACTTGGACCCAAAGTCACCAGTAAAAATATCATGAATCCCTGTTGTTTCCCCTTGGTGAGTTGTTATTCTGTATCGTATATGCTGGGAGTCGGGAAGCAAGTACAGGGAGTGAATTTAATAATAAATGAAACAAAGCAAGAAACACAAGTAGCGTACAGAACACAGGAACAGAATCAGAGTCAACAACTGAGGAAATAACCAAGGGGAGTAATATAGGGGATGTAATCAGGAAGGTGATGGAGTCCAGGTGAGTGTCATGAGGCACAGGTGCGTGTAACGATGGTGGCAGGTGAGCATAAATGAGACAACTGGCGGTAGAGCACCGGAGAGGGGGAGTGGGAGTAAACGGATACAGCTTGTTGCGGTCTTAGTGCCAGCATCGGTTTGTGGTGGTAAATAGATGGCTAAGGAAAATCTAAATGAAAACTCTCTTTGTAGATAGTGTGATCTACAGCTTATCATGAGGTACTCTACCTGAGGCGAGCAATATCTCAAGACTTCCTTAATATTAGACATCTGGACATTGATCTTGTACTGGTATATAGCTCCATTATTGTGTATTTTATTTAATTCCTCGTGTTACAATTTAATTTTTAAACACTGCATCGTTGGTAAGCGCTCGTAAGCAAACATTTTATGATAGTCTACACCAGTTATATTCGGCGCATATGATTTGAATATAGGCCTTCGTCCTCTATTGAATTACACAGATTTAAGTGTTACTCACTGCTTGCCACTGTGGGTGGAACAGAGGTACTGCAAGGCCATTACATGAAAGACAGAGAACAGTCAAAGGTTTTTCGGGTACTTGCCCTTACTTTTAGTACCAGAATGCAGTTGCGTAATTTGGCCAGCGGAATTTGTACTAAACCCCAACGTTTCCGCTCCCATTTACAGTACCAGTCAAAAGTTTGGACACAACTACTCATTCAAGGTTTTTTTATATTTATTTGTACTATTTTCTACATTGTTTAATAATAGTGAAGACATCAAACTATGAAATAACATATGAAATCATTTAGTAACCAAAAAAGTGTTAAACAAATCTTAGAAATGTTCTTGTTTTTGAAAGAAAAGCTCATTTTTCATCCATTAAAATAACATCACATTGATCAGAAATACAATGTAGACACTGTTAATGTTGTAAATGACTATTGTAGCTGGAAACAGCAGATTTTTAATGGAATATCTACATAGGCGTACAGAGGCCCATTATCAGCAACCATCACTCCTGTGTTCCAATGGCACGGTGTGTTAGCTAATCCATGTTTATCATTTTAAAAGGCTAATTGATCATTAGAAAACCCTTTTGCAATTATGTTAGCACAGCTGAAAACTGTTGTTCTGATTAAAGAAGCAATTACAACTGGCCTTAGACTTGTTGAGTATCTGGAGCATCAGTATTTGTGGGTTCAATCACAGGCTCAAAATGGCCAGAAACAAAGACCTTTCTTCTGAAACTCGTCAGTCTAAACTTGTTGTGAGAAAAGAACGCTATTATATAACAGAGCAAACTAGCTTTAGCCAGAATGGAAAGAGGAGTGGGAGGCCCCGGTGCACAACTGAGCAAGGGGACAAGTACATTAGTGTCTAGTTTGAGAAACAGATGCCTCACAAGTCCTCAACTGGCAGCTTCATTAAATAGTACCCGCAAAAAAACAGACTCAACGTCAACACCGAAGACGCGACTCAGGGATGCTGGCCTTCTAGGCAGAGTTCCTCTGTCCAGTGTCTGTGTTCTTTTGCCCATCTTAATATTTTATTTTTATTGGCCAGTCGGATGGCTTTTTTTCATTGCAACTCTGCCTATTAGGCCAGCATCCCAGAGTTGCCACTTCACTGTTGACGTAGGGTCAGGTAATGCAACGACAAAGCAATGATTTGGCTTTGAAGTTCAACGCGGATCATTCTCCTAATTGCCTGTGGGAGAATCCAGCTCAATCACTGTATCACCATCTATGTGCCACCTGACATGCCATACATGTTTGTAGGAAGAAAAAGAGAGTGATATGCACATCTTAAATTTAAGAATACCGGTGCTGGACTAAGAAATAATAAAGAGTGAGATACTGAGATAAAGGAATGAGAGGCCTGCACAACGAATATTGCTTCTCCCCAGCGCTTTATTTCTGCACCCAAGTATACAAAAGTCTTCATCTTTTTGTACAAATATGTTTTTCTATGTGGTTTCTTTCGTTTTGTTTTCCAGGCCCGGCTATTCCTGTTGGAGTGGACGTACAAGTGGAAAGCTTGGACAGCATCTCAGAAGTAGACATGGTGGGTTAAGGCTAACCAATTTTTGTACTACCAAGTTATGACACAAAAATGTCCAACTGCGCATTGTGGAAGTAAAGTTATAGTAAATTACCCACATCATTAACACTTATGCCATTTCTTCCTGAATCCAAATGGACACGTATTGTTTGTATTTTTTGTCCTGGTAAATCCCTATGTAACAGACTAACATTTGGATTGTCTTTATTTACCATTGTAGATGGTCATCATAATGATGGGTACTCCCAACTGTTGCTAGTCATTACATGAGGGAGAGGGGTGAAATAGGGAGTGAGAGAGGGATGATCTCTACTTTAGGGGTTTTGTGAGGAGTTGGAGTACACGGAGGGAGATGAGGAGTAGGAAGGGGTAAAAGCTGAGGAGGAGATTTGAGTCTTTTTGTAGTGGAGCTCAACCCCAGAGGCATGAGAGGTTGCAGAGAAATCAAAGAGACTGCTTTGACCATTGACTTTCAGGCTACACTTAATTTCACCCCCAACAGGATTTCAACCCAAAGTGCTGTAAGCACTGACAGCTGGGTTGATTTCTATTTACATGTATAAACTGTAGCACTTTTCTCAAAGTCAAAGCTCCACATAGATTTGTGTAACTTACTCATTGGGATGATTACGATTGGGTATAGCTTTGCACAATCACTGGGCACTTTCATTTTGGATCATAAAGTTTCTACATTTTAGACCATTCTATTGGTTCACTCACCCTGGGTACTGGGCAATGCATAACTTTCCCCTTCTCTTTTCCAATAGGACTTCACCATGACTCTGTACCTGAGACACTATTGGAAGGATGAGCGTCTGACCTTTACCAGCTCCACCAATAAGAGCATGACATTTGACGGGCGTCTGGTGAAGAAGATCTGGGTGCCAGATGTGTTCTTTGTCCACTCCAAGAGATCCTTCATCCACGACACCACCACAGACAACATCATGCTCAGGGTCTTTCCCGACGGACATGTCCTCTACAGCCTGAGGTGGGTCTGGGATGCTTTGGGGACTAGGGTTGAAAAATTCCGGTCACTTTTCCAAAATACCCATGATTTCTGGAATGAGATGGAAATAAGCAGGAAATCCAGAATCCTGGAATTTCTGGAAACCTGGGCATTTTTGTAAAGTTACCGGAATTTCGCAACCTTATGGAATGGGATGGAGCAAAAGCCTTCACACACTGGGGCCTTCCCTTGCCACGATTCGCCTCCCCTGCTACAAAGTGATCGACTCCTAAAATTCTCAATACTGGGATTATGTATTTAACTGTTGACATGTAAGAACGAAATATAATCAGTTTATAATGTTAATAGTATCCTACATTTTAATATTAAAAATAACATGGTTCTGTGCAGGATGTATGATGACATCTAGACAAGAAGATTAATTTGCATTTTGCTTCTGTTTGTTAAGATTTGAAATGTGCTTCTGGCTGATATTTAAAAAAATCTGTTTTTGAAAACCAGGCCAAAATGTGAAGGTACTACTAAGTTGTTGGTTATGCCAGATTGTTCTATTATGCTTCCAAAAGTCATTCACCAGACATTGGATGCACAAATTGTGTTCTAATGGGTTGAGAACATGTTTATTGTTATTCATGAAAGTGGCCCTGTTTTTTCAGACCATCTACGAAACTCAGCAAAAAAAGAAACGTCCTGTCTTTCAAAGATCATTGTAAAAATCCAAATAACTTCACAGATCTTCATTGTAAAGGGGTTAAACACTGTTTCCCATGCTTGTTCAATGAACCATGAACAATTAATGAACATGCACCTGTTGAACGGTCGTTAAGACACTAACATTTTACAGACGGTAGGCAATTAATAAGGTCACAGTTATGAAAACTTAGGACACTAAAGAGGCCTTTCTACTGACTCTGAAAAACACAAAAAGAAAGATGCCCAGGGTCTCTGCTCATCCGCGTGAACGTGCCTTAGGCATGCTGCAAGGAGGCATGAGGACTGCAGATGTGGCCAGGGCAATAAATTGCAATGTCCGTACTGTGAGACGCCTAAGACAGTGCTACAGGGAGACAGGACGGACAGCTGGTCGTCCTCGCAGTGGCAGACCACGTGTAACAACACCTGCACAGGATCGGTACATCTGAACATCACACCTGCGGTACAGGAAAGCAACTGCCGGAGTTACACCAGGAACGCACAATCCCTCCATCAGTGCTCAGACTGTCCACAATAGGCTGAGAGAGGCTGGACTGAGGGCTTGTAGGCCTGATGTAAGGCAGGTCCTCACCAGACATCAACAGGAACAACGTCACCTATGGGCACAAACTCACCATCGCTGGACCAGACAGGACTGGCAAAAAGTGCTCTTCACTGACGGGTCGTGGTTTTGTCTCACCAGGGGTGATGGTCGGATTCACGTTTATCGTAGACGGAGTGAGCGTTACAGCGAGGCCTGTACTCTTGAGCGGGATCGATTTGGTGGTGGAGAGTCCGTCATGGTCTGGGGCGGTGTGTAACAGTATCATCGGACTGAGCTTGTTGTCATTGCAGGCAATCTCAACGCTGTGCGTTACAGGGAAGACATCCTCCTCCCTCATGTGGTACCCTTCCTCCATGACCCTCCAGCATGACAATGCCACGAGCCATACTGCTTGTTCTGTGCATGATTTCCTGCAAGACAGGAATGTCAGTGTTCTGCCATGGCCAGCGAAGAGCCTGGATCTCAATCCCATTGAGCATGTCTGGGACCGGAGGGTGAGGGCTAGGGCCATTCCCCCCAGAAATGTCCAGGAACTTGCAGGTGCCTTGGTGGAAGAGTGGGGTAACATCTCACAGCAAGAACTGGCAAGTCTGGTGCAGTTCATGAGGAGGAGATGCACTGCAGTACTTAATGCAGCTGGTGGCCACACCAGATACTGACTGTTACTTTTGAATTTGACCCCCCCTTTGTTCAGGGACACATTATTCCATTTCTGTTAGTCACGTCTTTGGAACTTGTTCAGTTTGTCTCAGTTGTTGAATCTTATGTTCATACAAATATTTACATGTTAAGTTTGCTGAAAATAAACACAGTTGACAGTGAGAGGACGTTTCTTTTTCTGCTGAGTTTACATAGTTATAATCAGTATTGAATTGGTTGTATGGAATAATAAGGACAACAGAAAGGACCAACTTCATTTGGTGTTGTAAATAGGTGATGGTGTATGTAGTGAGTCCGCACTCAAAAAATGTGATTTTCAAAGTCATGTCATGCTATTTATTTATTACAAAAGGCAAAAAGAGAAAGTACCATACAACTTTGAAAATCTTGTGCTAGCATACAATAACTTTTTTGAGTGCGGACCCTCTACAAGAATCTTATGTGTTGCAAACAGGCTCATAGGGGAATCTTAGGTTACTTACATTTACATTTAAGTCATTTAGCAGACGCTCTTATCCAGAGCGACTTACAAATTGGTGCGTTCACCTTAAGACATCCAGTGGAACAGCCACTTTACAATAGTGCATCTAAATCTTTTAAGGGGGGGGTGAGAAGGATTACTTTATCCTATCCTAGGTATTCCTGAAAGAGGTGGGGTTTCAGGTGTCTCCGGAAGGTGGTGATTGACTCCGCTGTCCTGGCGTCGTGAGGGAGTTTGTTCCACCATTGGGGGGCCAGAGCAGCGAACAGTTTTGACTGGGCTGCGCGGGAACTGTACTTCCTCAGTGGTAGGGAGGCGAGCAGGCCAGAGGTGGATGAACGCAGTGCCCTTGTTTGGGTGTAGGGCCTGATCAGAGCCTGGAGGTACTGAGGTGCCGTTCCCCTCACAGCTCCGTAGGCAAGCACCATGGTCTTGTAGCGGATGCGAGCTTCAACTGGAAGCCAGTGGAGAGAGCGGAGGAGCGGGGTGACGTGAGAGAACTTGGGAAGGTTGAACACCAGATGGGCTGCGGCGTTCTGGATGAGTTGTAGGGGTTTAATGGCACAGGCAGGGAGCCCAGCCAACAGCGAGTTGCAGTAATCCAGACGGGAGATGACAAGTGCCTGGATTAGGACCTGCGCTGCTTCCTGTGTGAGGCAGGGTCGTACTCTGCGGATGTTGTAGAGCATGAACCTACAAGAACGGGCCACCGCCTTGATGTTAGTTGAGAACGACAGGGTGTTGTCCAGGATCACGCCAAGGTTCTTAGCGCTCTGGGAGGATGTCACATCATGGATCTGTGTTGTCCTTTACTGTACAGGGTGACAGTGACTGCAGCCTGTAACATGGACTTCAGCCGCTTTCCTCTGGACACCCAGACCTGCTCACTGGAGCTGGAGAGCTGTGAGTAACTGTCATCAACTACTATTAAGGCTGATACTGTCAGAACTTCTCACATTTTTAATAAGGGGATGAATCCTAACTTAGATACACACACACACACACACACAGAAATCTCCATTTGACATCAAAAGATGTATTCAAATGCCTACGATATCTCTAGTTAGGATTTTTCCCACTGGGCACAACATTTAGTATTTTTTACTAAAGTAAATACACAAACAGAACAATATTATGGAGAATATATCTAATGTTTGTGCTCCCCAGATGCCTATACGGATGAGGACCTGATGCTGTACTGGAAGAGTGGGGATGAGTCCTTGAGTACGGACGACCGTATCTCCCTTTCTCAGTTCCTCATCCAGAAGTTCCACACCACCTCTCACCTGGCGTTCTACAGCAGCACAGGTACACTAAACCACATTACAGTGCAGTACAGTACAGTTAAGACGGCAGATCAATGTTACGGACAAATAGGGTCATTTTGGTTGAGCTAAAGGTATTGACTAAGATTAGGGATCACGATCAGTGGTCAATTAGGTATTGGCACAGGGATCAACCACACTACATGATTTGAGTTAAAAACTCCAATACACAGTCATTTAAGTCATCATCACAATAACCACATGGAGGGAATCATAAGCATTGACATTCCCATGATGATATTATTGACCCATACTTTCCTTTGGTTTTGTGTCCTCCTGTACAGGCTGGTACAATCGTCTTTACATCAACTTTACCCTGCGGAGACACATCTTCTTCTTCCTGCTTCAGACCTACTTCCCTGCCACCCTCATGGTCATGCTGTCCTGGGTGTCCTTCTGGATCGACCGCAGGGCCGTCCCAGCCCGCGTCTCGCTGGGTAAAATTATGGTGGTGCTACCAATAGCTCAGAAGTCTTACAGTTTGTCGTCTCTTAGCGCTGCTTATTCCCCTCATTGTCAAATTTCTGCCATTTGGTGGTATTGTGTAAGTATCACAATGGTTTTCAGCGTCGAGCCTTGAACAATTAAAGCCCTCTTTGTCAGACCTAATGAAGATATATTGGTGTTGTACGATTACAAGAAAGAATACATATTCAAAAATACTCAGATACTTCTAGAAATGTCTGAACTCTATTCTGGTAGCCCCCATTCCATATATAGTTGAAGTCAGAAGTTTACATGCACTTTAGCCAAATACATTTAAACTCAGTTTTTCACAATCCCTGACATTTAATCCTAGTAAAAATTCCCTGTTTTAGGTCAGTTAGGATCACCACTTTATTTTAAGATTGTGAAATGTCAGAATAATAGAGAATTATTCATTTCAGCTCTTATTTATTTCATCATATTCCCAGTGCGTCAGAAGTTTACATACACTCAATTAGTATTTGGTAACATTGCCTTTAAATTGTTTCACTTGGGTCAAACGTTTCAGGTAGCCTTCCACAAGCTTCCCAAAATAATTTGGGTGAATTTTGTCACATTCCTCCTGACAGAGCTGGTGTAACTGAGTCAGGTTTGTAAGGCCTCCTTGCTCACACACTCTTTTTCAGTTCTGTTCACACCTTTTCTATAGGATTGAGGTCAGAGCTTTGTGATACCACTCCAATACCTTGACTTTGTTGTCCTTGAGCCATTTTGCCACAACTTTGGAAGTATGCTTGGGGTCATTGTCCATTTGGAAGACCCATTTGCGACCAAGCTTTAACTGATGTCTTGAAATGTTGCTTCAATATATCCACATCATTTTCCTACCTCATGATGCCGTCTATTTTGTGAAGTGCACCGGACCTTCCTGCAGCAAAGCACCCCCACAACATGATGCTGCCACTCCCATGCTTCATGGTTGGGATGGTGTTTTTCGGCTTGTAAGCCTTCCCCTTTTTCCTCCAAACATAACGATAGTCATTATGGCCAAACAGTTCTATTTTTGTTTCATCAGACCAGAGGACATTTCTCCAAAATATACCATCTTTTGTCCCAATGTGCAGTTGCAAACAGTAGTCTGGCTTTTTTATGGAGGTTTTGGAGCATTGTTATGTCGATATAGGGCTCATTTTACTGTGGATATTGATACTTTTGTACCTGTTTCCTCCAGCATCTTCAAGGTCCTTTGCTGTTCTCGGTTTTATTTGCACATTTCGCACCAAAGTACGTTCATCTCTAGGAGACAGACCGCTTCTCCTTCCTGAGCGGTATGGAGGCTGTGTGGTCCCATGGTGTTTATACATGCGTACTATCGTTTGTACAGATGAACGTGGTACCTTCAGGCATTTGTAAATTGCTCCCAAGGATGAAACAGACTTGTGAAGGTCTACAATTAGTTTTTCTGAGGTCTTGGCTAATTTCTTTCGATTTTCCCATGATGTCAAGCAAATAGGCATTGAGTTTGAAGGTAGGCCTTGAAATACATCCACAGGTACACCTCCAATTGACTCAAATGATGTCAATTAGCCTATCAGAAGCTTCTAAAGCCATGACATCATTTTCTGGAATTTTCCAAGCTGTTTAAAGGCACAGGCAACATAGTGTATGTAAACTCCTGACCCACTGGAATTGTGATACCGTGAAATAATCTGTCTGTAAACAATTGTTGGAAAAATGACTTGTGTCATGCACAAGTCCTAACCGACTTGCAAAAACTATAGTTCGTTAACAAGAAATTTGTTGAGTGGTTGAAAAATGAGTTTATGACTCCAACCTAAAGTGTACAGTGGGGCAAAAAAGTATTTAGTCAGCCACCAATTGTGCCAAGTTCTCCCACTTAAAAAGATGCGAGGCCTGTAATTGTCATCACATTTTCATCACACTTCAACTGTGACAGACAAAATGAGAAAAAAAAATCCAGAAAATCACATTTTTAGGATTTTTTATGAATTTATTTGCAAATTATGGTGGAAAATAAGTATTTGGTCAATAACAAAAGTTTATCTCAATACCCTTTGTTGGCAATGACAGAGGTCAAATGTTTTCTGTAAGTCTTCACAAGGTTTTCACACACTGTTTCTGGTATTTTGGCCCATTCCTCCATGCAGATCTCCTCTAGAGCAGTGATGTTTTGGTGCTGTTGCTGGGCAACACGGACTTTCAACTCCCTCCAAAGATTTTCTATGGGGTTGAGATCTGGAGACTGGCTAGGCCACTCCAGGACCTTGAAATGCTTCTTACGAAGCCACTCCTTCGTTGCCCGGGCGGTGTGTTAGGGATCATTGTCATGCTGAAAGACCCAGCCACGTTTCATCTTCAATGCCCTTGCTGATGGAAGGAGGTTTTCACTCAAAATCTCACGATACATGGCCCCATTCATTCTTTCCTTTACACAGATCAGTCGTCCTGGTCCCTTTGCAGAAAAACAGCCCCAAAGCATGATGTTTCCACCCCCATGCTTCACAGTATGTATGGTGTTCTTTGGATGCAACTCAGCATTCTTTGTCCTCCAAACACGACGAGTTGGTTTATTACCAAAAAGTTATATTTAGGTTTCATCTGACCATATGACATTCTCCCAATCTTCTTCTGGATCATCCAAATGCTCTCTAGCAAACTTCAGACGGGCCTGGACATGTACTGGCTTAAGCAGGGGGACACGTCTGGCACTGCAGAATTTGAGTCCCTGGCGGCGTAGTGTGTTACTGATGGTAGGCTTTGTTACTTTGGTCCCAGCTCTCTGCAGGTCATTCACTAGGTCCCCCTGTGTGGTTCTGGGATTTTTGCTCACCGTGATCATTTTGACCCCACGGGGTGAGATCTTGCGTGGAGCCCCAGATCAAGGGAGATTATCAGTGGTCTTGTATGTCTTCCATTTCCTAATAATTGCTCCCATAGTTGATTTCTTCAAACCAAGCTGCTTACCTATTGCAGATTCAGTCTTCCCAGCCTGGTGCAGGTCTACACTTTTGTTTCTGGTGTCCTTTGACAGCTCTTTGGTCTTGGCCATAGTGGAGTTTGGAGTGTGACTGTTTGAGGTTGTGGACAGGTGTCTTTTATACTGATAACAAGTTCAAACAGGTGCCATTAATACAGGTAACGAGTGGAGGACAGAGGAGCCTCTTAAAGAAGAAGTTACAGGTCTGTGAGAGCCAGAAATCTTGCTTGTTTGTAGGTGACCAAATACTTATTTTCCACCATAATTTGCAAATAAATTCATTAAAAATCCTACAATGTGGATTTTTCTCTCTCATTTTGTCTGTCATAGTTGAAGTGTACTTATGATGAAAATTACAGTCCTCTCTCATCTTAAGTGGGAGAACATGCACAATTGGTAGCTGACTAAATACTTTTTTGCCCCACTGTATGTACACTTCCGACACTAACTGTATATATTTTTAATTGAACAGACTTGAGCTTTTGCTATTTCCTTCTTTTTTCCACTGCAGGTATCACCACAGTGCTCACCATGTCCACCATCATTACTGGCGTGAACGCCTCCATGCCCAGAGTGTCCTACATCAAGGCTGTGGATATCTACCTGTGGGTCAGCTTTGTGTTTGTCTTCCTATCTGTGCTGGAGTACGCTGCCGTCAACTACCTGTCCACCGTGCAGGACCGCAGGGAACGTAAGATGCGAGACGAGATAAGAGAAAGGGCCAGGTCACAGGTAATGAGATGCTACCATAGTACTGTGCATATGAGACCATTTTCAAAGAGTAACTGAATATCTCTTGTGAATACAGTTTGCTCTTAATTTCATGCAACTCGGTTGGACTGCGAGACACTGCTGACACATTACTTCCTCTTCTTTCTTAGGGCCTAACTTAATACATGCTAACACATGAATGTTTGGTCAAATGTCTCATTGACATGCATGATTTAAAAAATGACAGGCATGCATCTCAAGTTAGTTTAGATCCATTTTTCCTGCCATAACCTCGGTCTTCCCCTTAC
This sequence comes from Oncorhynchus nerka, assembly GCF_034236695.1. Classification (NCBI taxonomy): domain Eukaryota; kingdom Metazoa; phylum Chordata; class Actinopteri; order Salmoniformes; family Salmonidae; genus Oncorhynchus; species Oncorhynchus nerka. The sequence continues at coordinate 45,353,752 of NC_088413.1, forward strand.
CTTCTCTCCTTTCCTGCAGTCGCTGCCCTGCACCTGTGGCATGTCCCAGACCAGGACCATGATATTAGACGGGAACTACAGCGAGGCGGACACCAACAGCCTGGCCGGCTACACCTCGGGTACTATGGTGTCCGAGGAGGATGTGGAGATGCCACATGAGGTGATGAACGAGAAGCAGACTCCTGGGGAGCATATGGTGGTCCACCTGTCTGTCAGTAGCGAGTCCACAACTACCAAGAAGAAAGGTATCCGTGCCCTCAAAATTATCCAGAATACACATGCCATCGACAAGTACTCCAGGATGTTATTCCCTGGCTCCTATATCCTATTCAACTTCATCTACTGGTGTTCATACTGTATAGGAGCGTAGGGTCTACTGTATAGGTGCAGTATGGGCCCTGGTCAAAAGTAATGCACTATGTATTGAATAGGGTGCCATTTTGGGACACAGACTATGTTTATCATACGGCATGGACAAGAAAAAGGCTAAGAGAGACTGCTATTGGGGTTTACATGGATATTTTGATACTAATGGCCCATATTTGGATGGATTGCTAACTGGTTTGACTTGGGTACTGGCCCATATGAGACTGATCTATATGGGTTTATGTTTATTATGTATATTAAGGTAAGTGTGACTTACTCACGAATGACGAGGGAGATTGCGAAAGTCTGAGAGACGGAGACTGAGTTCTATGTGGATATTTGGCACTGATGGACAAAGAGAAAAGCCCCAGAGAGAGAGACCGAGACAGTCTTCATCATCCCACTGTAGTTTGTGAATTTCTGTCAATCGATTCCACAGGTTGATTCATAGTTCTGCAAGTACGTATCAGCTGTTGTTTAAAAACTATTTTGTCCAAATAACTATCATTTCAAGTATTTTGTACTCTGGGCTTGGTATTTGACAACAGAGGTGTGTCTACAATGTTGTTAGCTTTTCATTCAGGTCTATTTGGCATTCAGGTCTAAGTACCAGTTCAGTCTGTTGAAACAGCTCAGTGTTTAACAGAGTTGAGTTTAATGGTTGCTTACAAAATGGCACCCTACACTCTTTATAATGGACTACTCTGGGCAAAAGTAGTGCACTATATAGGAAATAGGGTGCCATTTGGGATGGACATGATGCTTTGGATTAGAGAATCTGCTACATACATATGTGAAATGTTATGATGCAATATACTACAGTGTGTGTGTATATATATATATATATATATATATATATATATATATATATATATATATATATATATATATATGGTTTGTGGTTCAAGTGAGGTCTTAGTGGTGCTAAAACAGCTGTGAAGTCATTAAAGCACAACAGTAACAATGTAGAGCATTTCAAGCTGTGAACAACAGTTACTGGGACATTTGTAGCTTACTGTGTAAAGGAACTGAGGAATTGTGTATAGATATGTATTTTCCTTTCTCTGATACCTCTCATATGGTCATTATTGTATGGTTACATGCCATTGTAAAAAAAAAATGTTAGGCCTACAATGTAAATGTATAAATCTAAAAACAAATACCTTGTAATCGTGCCACTGTAGCACTTAATAAAGATTTGTGTAATGAATTACATGTTTAAAAACATCTAAGGTGTCCCATGCCATCGTACCTTAACAAGCTACAGCCACAAAAGGCAACACATGGCTTTGCTTGAGATATTGACCTTAAATGTACAGTATAGAAGATTTTTGCCTAAAACTAAATATACTTTTATTTTGAGCACTAGAGGCTTTAATAGTCAGGTGAGAAGCTGCAACCCTAAAATTAGATGAACGATTCTATTCTCATTCTAATTACGTGGCTGGAACAGCTTTTAGTAAACACTGTTTTTGTTGTCAATGCAACTGTAGGCTTTCTTCACTAGACAAGTTCACATTAGTTTTGTGAAACCATAATACTACTTTAGTCATTCCATTTTGAATAGGGAGTCACTACAGGAAACTATTTTTTTGTATCACCATATAGATATTTTTCATTATGAAAATAAAATGTATTGTATAATTTGGTGGTATTAAAATATTATTGGTGAAATGTGTTTTATATTTTGCGGTTAGCATTTCTGTTCTGTTTTTTGCAAGTATTACAACTGTTCAGACTATTAAACTTCCCCCCTCCCCTGGCTCCTGCATCCTATTTAATTTACTGGTGTTCCTACTGTATAGGAGCAGTTTTGCTATGGGAGCTTGGTGAATTGTGTGCCATTTGGGACGCTGACTATGTTCATCATACTAGTGTGTTTAACACACAGCCAAGGACAAGAGGGACTGAAATTGGTGTCCTCTTCTCTCTCTCTCACACACACACACACACACACTTGCTCTGTCAATCAGACTGAGTCCAGAAGAACACCGTATCTGTCTAGCTCTTCAGCGCGCGCCTTTCCGTTTGAATTGTTGACGTAATACGCTCACGCCCCACGATTATCAATTGCTCTGCGGATTTGCTGCTCTCGTCTGGCTAAATCCGCTAAGGTTAGGCTAAGCAGCTATCGCAGAGGCCTCTCCTACACTTCCTGCGTTATGCTAGAAGTTTACAGTGCATATTAGGTCATTTGTGGACAGGAACGCAAGCTGTTACTTTCACCAAATGCACAGGAATCGGTAAGTCATTTCAAATCGTCTATTTCGGTTATTGGCAGGGCTGTTCATGTTATGGTTATTTGTACCTTAAATAGCATGATGACAAACGTATTATGGACTCCATCGTCACAATGTCACGTTGTCAGACTTCAGTAGTGTCATATTTATGGTTAGACATTTCCCTTTTGTAGACCTATATCACAAAATATGTGAAGTCGAAGTCTCTATTATTAATATAGGGTTGAAAACGTCCCGAAATAGCTTGCCGTTTCAGTCGTAGGGCTATTTCCATAAAATAGATTTGGATACAGGCAAATGATCAAGTCTTGGGGCAAAGATTGCAGATCCGAATCGTTTCAGTCAATATACAATTATAAAGCCACTGGGGAGCGATGCAATGTAACGTTAGTGAGGGCGTGAAAGATATCAATCATGTTGCAAGTCCGTTTACGAAGTGTGAGCTGTCAAAAAAACAGATGGCGGGGCGGGGAGTAACTTACCCGTAAACTCTGAAAGTACATTTTAAGTTTTGTCTATTCGACTATTATTGGCTTTGAAACGTAGGTAAAGTTGACTTTCTCCATTAATATAGCGCTTACATTTTTACTATATGTATTCTTTCCATTTTTCTGTTACTCTATATTGTGGCTCGTTAGAGAACATACAAGAGGCACAGTTTAGTATAACTTCCCTAAAAGGGGGATACGTGGGGAGTTTTGATCTGTCGGGGAAAATGAGTCACTCAGAAAAATGAGTTTGGCTTCATTTTCTGACCTGTGGAGAAAAAAAGAAAGAGCTGTGGTGCCCAGCGAGACTGAGTTAAGCCATCGTGACAAATACACCTTATTACACTACAAGTATCATTGATATGTAAACACACACTCAGCAAATATGCAAATACATACATATGCTATATTGTCTGGTGAGTGCAATAACGTAACACCCTCATTCCTTCAAACCAAGAGTCAACAGTGCACCACTGACTGAAGTATGAGGATTACATCAGTTCAACGATTTATTTTGTGGTGGTGTCTCCTTGAAACAGATATGTTGTGGTAGATCCTCCCTAGTAAGGTATTGCCAATCTTCTCTAAAGAAACCGACGAACCAAGAAGTAGGCCTAGACCTATTGTTGTTGTGTAGTTTTACTCACAGAAAAACAACAGGAAGCAGTATAATTTCTCTTCTGTGTTGTGGCCATGTTGAGAGTATAGATTATTTGATGAATTGTGGGTAAATTGTGACACTGACCTACAAATAATGAGTAGGTATTTATGATGCAAGGTGATTTGTTGATCAGTCAATCTTCAGTCTCCTATTTCGGCTGCCATGCCAAACAAGCCCATCTCCAGTCCATCACCTGACTAACCTTCGGTTACCAATGCACTATATACAGACTAAACCTCTCTCTCCTCTCTGTGTTTCGCCTCAGTCTGGCTCCCACATGACTGAGCAGGAGCAGCAGGAGTTTATTGATAGCCTGGAGGCAGTTCAGTCCTGGATACATGAAGTTCAGGAGAGGCTCCGGGTCAATGACAACACCCAGGGCCCCCGAGCAGCCCTGCAGGCCAGGCTCAGAGAGACAGAGGTGAAACCTAACCACTGACACAGAACTCTAACCAGGGATGGGAATAAATTACAGTTACAAAATATAACTACAAAATACCTGAAAGACCAATGTATCAAAATATAAGATACTTTTGTATTTGAATTCAAATGCATGTATTTTAAAATACAAAATAGATTTGCAAGTAGCTGGCCGAACAGCAACATTCTTAGTAACAGTTAGAGAAAAGTTTTGCTCTTACTGTGATATGTCGTTTATCTACCTTAGTTGAATGCACTGTCACTCTGGATAAGATTGACCTTGTTTCTGGGCGGAGCTCATTAGAGTAAAACTCAGAATGCTTTGAAATTTTTACATATAGTTACAGTGCATTCATAGTGTTCAGACCCCTTGACTTTTTCCACATTTTGTTATGTTAGCCTTATTCTTAAGTTGATTAAATCGTTTTCATCCTTGGGAGCAATTGCCAAACGCCTGAAGGTACCACGTTCATCTGTACATACGATAGTACGCAAGTATAAACACCATGGGACCATGCAGCCGTCATACCGCTCAGGAAGGAGACGCATTCTGTCTCCTAGAGATGAACGTACTTGGGTGCGAGAAGTGCAAATCAATCCCAGAACAACAGCAAAGGACCTTGTGGAGATGTTGGAGGAAACGGGTACAAAAGTATCAATATCCACAGTAAAACGAGTCCTATATCGACAACCTGAAAGGCCACTCGGCAAGGAAGAAGCCACTGCTTCAAAACCTCCATAAAAAAAGCCAGACTGCAGTTTGCATCTGCACATGGGGACAAAGATGGTAGTCTTCGGAGAAATGTCCTCTGGTCTGAAACAAAAATAGAACTGTTTGGCCATAATGACTATCGTTATGTTTGGAGGAAAAAGGGAGACGCTTGCAAGCCGAAGAACACCATCCCAACCGTGAAGCACAAGGGTGGCAGCATCATGTTGTGGGGGTGCTTTGCTGCAGTAGGGACTGGTGCACGTCACAAAATAGATGGCATCATGAGAAATGTTGCTTCAATATATCCACATCATCTCCAGACATCAGTCAGGAAGTTAAAGCTTGGTCACAAATGGGTCTTCCAAATGGACAATGACCCCAAGCATACTTCCAAAGTTGTGGCAAAATGGCTCAAGGACTACAAAGTCAAGGTATTGGAGTGGCCATCATAAAGCTCTGACCTCAACCTATAGACCATTTGTGGGCAGAACTGAAAAAGTGTGTGCGAGCAAAGAGGCCTACAAACCTGACTCAGTTACACCAGCTTTGTCAGGAGGAACGGGACAAAATTCACCCAACTCATTTTTGGGAAGCTTGTGGAAGGCTACCTGAAACGTTTGACCCAAGTTAAGCAATTGAAAGGCAATGCTACCAAATACTAATTGAGTGTATGTAAACTTCTGACCCACTGGGAATGTGACGAAAGAAATAATAGCTGAAATGAATAATTCTCTCCTATTTATTCTGACATTTCACATTCTTAAAATAAAGTGGGGATCCTAGCTGACCTAAAACAGGGAATTTTACTCTGATTAAATGTTAGTAATTGTGAAAAACTGGGTTTAAATGTATTTGGCTAAGGTGTATGTAAACTTCCGACTTCGATTGTACATACATACACTCTACTGGTCAAAAGTTTTAGAACTGTCACGCCCTGACCTTAGAGCCTTTTTATGTCTCTTTGGTTTGGTCAGGGTGTGATTTGGGGTGGGTATTCTATGTTTTTGTTTTCTATGATTTTTGTATTTCTATGTTTTGGCTGGGTATGGTTCTCAATCAGGGATAGCTTTCTATTGTTGTCTCTGATTGGTAACCATACTTAGGTAGCCCTTGCCCTCCTTTCAGTGTGGGAAGTTAACTTTGTTTTTGGCACATAGCCTTAAGCTTCATGATTGTTTTGTATTGTTTATTGTTTTTGTGGGCGTCGTCCTAATAAAAAGGAATATGTACGCTCGCCACGCTGCGCTTTGGTCTACTTCCTTCGACGGCCGTGACAAGAACACCTACTCATTCAAGGGTTTTTCTTTATTTTCACTATTTTTTTTACATTGTAGAATAATAGTGAAGACATCAAAACTATGAAATAACACAAATGGAATCATGTAGTAACCAGAAAAATGTTTAAACAAATCCAAATGTATTTGAGTCTTAAAATAGCCACCCTTTGCCTTCATGATAGCGTTGCACACTCTTGGCATTCTCTCAACCAGCTTCCATGAGGTAGTCACCTGGAATGCATTTCAATTAAAGTTTCTAAAAAGTTAATGTGTGGAATTCCGTTCCTCAAATCCAATCGGCTGTGTTGTGACAAGGTAGGGGAGATACACAACATATCGCTGTATTTGGTAAAAGTCCAAGTCCATATTATGGGAAGAACAGCTCAAGTAAGCAAAGAGAAATGACAGTCCATCATTATTTTAAGACACGAAGGTCAGTCAATCCAGAAAATGTCAAGAACTTTGAAAGTTTCTTCAAGTGCAGTTGCAAAAACCACCAAGTGCTATGATGAAACTGGCTCTCATGAGGACCTCCACAGGAGTGGAAGACCCAGAGTTACCTGTGCTGGAGAGGATAGTTACTAGCCTCAGAAATTGCAGCCCAAATAAATGCTTCACAGAGTTCAAATAACACACATCTCAACATCAACTGTTCAGAGGAGACTGCTTGAATCAGGCCTTCATGGTCAAATTGCTGCAAAGAAAACACTACTAAAGAACACCAATAAGGAGAAGACTTGGACATTAGACCGGTGAAAATCTGTCCTTTGGTGTGATGAGTCGAAATTTGAGATTTTTGGTTCCAAGCACCATGTCTTTGTGAGATGTGGTGTGGGTGAACGGATGATCTTCACATATATATTTCCCACTGTAAAGCATGGAGGAGGAGGTGTTATGGGTGTGGGGGTGCTTTGCTGCTGACACTGTCTGGGATTTATTTAGAATTCAAGGCACACTTAACCAGCATGGCTACCACAGCATTCTGCAGCGATACGCCATCCTATCTGGTTTGCGCTTAGTCCCATATCATTTGTTTTTCAACAGGACAATGACCCAACACACCTCCAGGCGGTGTAAGGGCAATTTTACGAAGGAGAGTGACTGAGTGCTGCATCAGATGACCTGGCCTCCACAATCCCCCGACCTCAACCCATTTTGGGATGAGTCGGACTGCAGAGTGAAGGAAAAGCAGCCAACAAGTTCTCAGCATATGTGGGAACTCCTTCAAGACTGTTTAAAAAGCATTCCAGTTGAAGCTGGTTGAGAGAATGCCAAGGGTGTGCAATGCTGTCATCAAGGCAAAGTGTGGCTATTTGACGAATCTCAAATATAAAATATAGTTAAATCAAACACTTTTCTTTGGATACTACATGATTCCATATGTGTTATTTAATAGTTTTGACGTCTTCACGATTATTCTACAAAGTAGAAAATAGTAAAAATATGGAAAACCCCTTGCATGAGTAGATGTTCTAAAACTTTTGGCTGGTAGTGTATATAGTTAGGGTTTCAAAGAGCCGCGAAATTTCCGGAAATTTTCCATGGGAAATTAAGCCCTGGAATTTGTAGAATTTTGTTTAATTCATAAAAAGGTAGAATTTAACAGTGAACCTTTTTTTGTGGGATACAGGTGAGGCAATTCTAGGTCTTGTGGCATATTTTGGTTAAACTATCCCCAATTCAATGGAATTTCATCCTTCTGCATGCACAGTGCATGCTTCCTTCACATGTACAGCTGATTCTCAAGATCTTGCACACTAATGAGATGCTATTGAGCCCACACTACTACACTGTCTGAGCCAAGGTTTACATTCTTTCTGGTAAGTTGTGATTACAATACTGGGTGGGGTGAAAATGTTTTCTGACGTACATCATTTTTTTGTTAACTTGTAAATCGTAGCCTACAGCAAAGTGTGATTAAATAATTTCTAACTTGTTAACAATTTCTGCTCGTTAGTTTTTGCCACAATGTAGGTTTTAGCTTGTTTGAGCCGGCTAACTGAGAAGTGTTAATTCACCTGTTTCCATACATGTTTCATTTTAAAACATGAATCTTACAAAGGAGTTGTTTAATCTAACTGCTTAACTATTTATCTGTACATGGATTTGTGTATATATATATATTTTTTAATGCCACAGGCAGTATCTGATGTGTGGATTCGAAGTGAAAATGATGATGCAACTGCTTCACCTCTGATGCTCACAGGCAATGTGTATTGGAAGATATTTCTGAATGTTCTTGGCCCAGCATACACCCCTCCAACCAGACATGATTTATCTACTCATTTGCTGGATGCAGAGTTCAACAGAGTTCAAGTGAAGTTCAAGCAAATCATAGTGAAAGCAGACTGTATTGCAATCATCGCTGATGGGTGGTCGACTGTTCGTGGGCAAGGAATAATTAACTACATCTCCACCCCTCAACCAGTATTCTACAAGAGCACAGACACAAGGGTCAACAGACACACCGGTCTCTACATTGCAGATGAGCTGAAGGCAGTCATCAATGACCTTGGACCACAGAAGGTATTTGTACTGCTGACAGACAATGCTGCAAACTTCAAGGCTGCTTGATCTGAAGTGGAAGAGCCCTACCCTCACATCACACCCATTGGCTGTGCTGCTCATGCTCATGAAAACAATGGATACACTCTACAAGAGAGGCAAGGAAATGGTTAGGTGTGTGACGGGTCATCAAGATATAGCAGCAATCTACCTCACCAAGCAAAGTGAGAAGAATAAGAGGAGTCTCTCCAAGAAATGGCCATATCACAGTCTGCCGATATGGACAGCCCCATCAAGAGGATCCTCCTGGATTATGTATTTTGGGAGAGAGTGGTAAGCAGCCTGAAACTCCTGATACCTATAGCGGTAGTCATTGCATGGATTGAGGGTGAAAATGCCATCCTGTCTGATGTTCAGACTCTGCTTGCAGATGTAAGAGAATAAATCCGTACTGCCCTGCCCACTTCACTGTTGCTTCAAGCAGAGGAAACTGCAGTTCTGAAATACATCAAAAACGTTAAGACTTCTGCCTGAAGCCCATACATGACGCAGCATACATGTTGAACCCCATGTATGCTGGCAAGAGCATCCTGTCTGGTGCAGAGATCAACAAGGCCTATGGTGTCATCACTACCGTGTCTCGCTAACTTGGCCTGGATGAGGGCAAGGTTCTTGACAGTCTGGCAAACTACTCTTCCAAGCAAGGGCTTTGGGATGGAGATGTAATATGGCAGTCGTGCCAAAATATCTCATCAGCCACCTGGTGGAATGGACTTTGTGGATCTGAGGTTCTTTTCCCTGTTGCCTCCATCATCCTCCAAATCCCACCAACATCAGCTGCCTCAGAGTGCAACTGGTCCTTGTTTGGGAACACACACACACCAAAGCATGCAACAGCTTGACCAATACAAGGGTTGAAAAATTGGTGGCCATCCAGGCAAATTTGAGGCTTTTTGAGCCAGACAGCGAGCCATGCTCAAGGTTGGTAAGTGACAGTGAAGATGAGGCCTCAGAGACTGATGTTCAAGATGTGGATATTGAGAAGGTCCCAGGAGAAGACATGGAAGACAAACAACAACTGTCCAGACTGTTTGGAATATGTATTTCTTGCACAGAATAGAATAGGTCGACTTTTGTACTAGTAGATTGACATAGGCTACTTCTTTTGCTGTTTGTTAGGCCTACTCATCTTGTTGGCTGATGAAAAGTAAATGTGGACAGTTCTTCCAATATCTTCAATATGCACCTTGGATTTGAATAAGGACGCACGCAGTTGCGTCCCCGATGTGTCTGTCTTCACTTGTAGCCTGTGAGAAAGACCCCATCACGTGATTGAGAGTCTTGTGAGAGATGCTTCAGATTGCACAGCACACTCGGGAAGAAAGGCAACGCAGCACTCCGGGCCGCAAAAGACATGTTTTTTTTTAGGATTCATTGTAGACACAAAGGGGATGCCGCTATGAAATTCGAGGCATTATCAAATGCTTCTCAAATTGTGAATGAGAGACTATTGGAGTATGTACAGCCTGCGCAAAAAAAACAAAGCAGAGCTCATACCTTTTCAAGATACTTTTTTCAAGTCATCATTAGTCTCATCATGCAGCCTTGCAATGTATTAAAATCTAAACATATAGCCCAATGTTTGTAGAACACCTAAAATTTCAGAACTATAAATTAAGCATATAGGACTACCTATTTGTTAACCGCTCAACACAGAATAGCCGTATGTGCGCACTCATCATTTGGAGAAAATATATTTTATTCAGCTTGGTTAAATTTTTATACTTATAATTATAAGCAAATCTTGTCTGCTAAATTAACTACTGTAGTGTAGCACACAGCCATTTGGCATTGCCAGATCAGGACCTAACATAAGGACAACTTAGAGTATGCTATTATTTTCTTCTGAAATAGACTACATTTACTTCATTTCATGTTTCTTTAGACCTGTCTAAAATAAATAATGGATTTATTGTGAAGTTGTAGGCTATATTACATGGATGTATTAGACTTTTTTAAGCACCAGAAGATGCTTAATGTTTATTTATTTGCTTGACAATCACCGGCTGACAATTTCATGATCACCATAACCCTATGCTTGACCACATTATCTGTCAGCCCAAAATTCATGATCTCATCAAGCATCTCCTGTGTTACTGGTGGACAGAAAATCCACGAGTCTGAGCATGAGGGTCGCGTGAAGATGGACATGGTGCTGGTGGCTGCTGAGGTCTTACTGCAGAACGGAGACCAGGAGACCAGGAGCAAAACCCACGCCAAACTCAAAGAGCTCAAAGCATCATGGGAGGAGACCTGCACCTTCATAATCCACTGCCACAGGTAGCTAACCCACGACTCCTCTGTGACTTTCCATGACCTCCAATGACTTCTGTGGCAGCTGAAAAGGGCAGGTCAATTACTATGTCTCCTTTTAAAAAGGAATTGCCATGAGTTTTATTGTCTGTCACATCAGCTAATATTACACACCCATGGATAATGTATGCATGAGGGAATACATTCTATTTGTTCAGTGAAAAATATTTGATTGTTAATGGCATGGCAGAAGGCCTTGTTTTTGTTTAGGCCATATCAACACAATTTTCTAAGGTCTTTGTTTTTTAAATTTTTTTAATTTACTCTTCATCCCACCCTACTACTCTCTTTCCCAGCCGGATAGAGTGGGTGTGGCTGCACTGGAGTGAGTACCTGAAGGCGCACGAGGAGGTTGAGATGTGGCTGGTCCGCATGCGCCGCAGTCTGGAGCCGGAGGTGGAACTACAGCTGGGGGTGAAGGAGAAACTGTGGCAGGTGAGCGAACACACCTGACACTGGCCTGGGTGTCAACAATGTTAATGTCTATGTTTAGCCAGTCTGGAAACTCTCTAGTGTGAGTGAAGACTGTAGGCCGTGGTTCCAACGGATACTGAATATAAAGTAATACTACTGATACCATATCAGAAGCTCAACTGTACTGCCATATTTTGAGTTTGGCTGTTTGGTCATAAGAAATAATAAACCTAGCTACATCAAGCTAGCCTTCAAATGCTGCCAATCATTCCTATAGAGCGCCCATAAACCACAGTAGCTAACTACTGTCTTCCAGGTAGAAAGTATATAATGTAATCTAATGTGTGTGTTCCAGGTGGACCACCAGCATGTCTTGCTGAGTGATGTGCAGAGCCAGGCACTGCTGTTGGAGAGGCTGTTGGATGAGGCTGCAGCGCTGCACAACCGTACCCAGGACCCCAGTGTGGACCAGGAGGCACAGGAGAGACTGCAAGAGGCATACAATAGTATACGGGACAGGGCTGAGGTGTGTGTGTGTGCTGTATACTGGAGGCTTTCTGATGACTTGTTCAAAATCTCCATCTATTCCCTTGAATTCTCTGCACAAAACTCAAGCTAGCATTCTTGTAATGAGCTTAGAGGCCTTAACGGGTCCAAAAAGTAGGACCCATTCCCGAAATGGACCTGAGGCTTTCTCACTCGGAACGAATATGCATGAGTAAATATAGAGACCCGTTCCGAACGGACCCGACTAAAACTAGACCTGGTCGGATCCAGACCCGGGCCGATCAGAGTGAGGGAAGCAGCAGAAAAGTTCATTTTTAAGATGCTTTATTAACCATAGCTGATAAAGCGTGAGGGAGAGGAGGTAGAGAGAGCTAACGCTCTAGCAGGGGCCGTGCTGTGTATGTAGGCTACTGTGAGTGTGAGCAAGTGACATGGTGAGCAGGGAGGACGGAGAGAGAGATGAGAGCCCGCAACCAACCAAGCCGACTCGCGCTATAGGAGACTAATAGCTGCCATAGCTAGGTTATTTATAATCAAATATGATTACCTATTACCTGTCTTAACTGCATTAAAATTGGAGAAGCTAGCTAATGTTAGCGAGCTAGGCTAATGGAGGCATGCGCTTTCTCGTCCTACACAGTTACAAACAAGAATAACTCCATTCAAAATATTAAGTAGCAGTCTACCTGTTGGCTCTTGGTTGTTGTAGCCTATCCTTCTTCCTTTTAACTTTTAATTGTCATTTTAATTACATTTTCCATTGATTAGATATCTAACACCTGCCACACATGTAGGCTCTATGACTGTAGCCTATTGCCACTTTGATGATTAGCCAACAACAACAATAAGCTACATGTGCCACTGTCATGAAAAGCAAGAGCAGCAGCAAAAATAATTACATCTATTTTTCTCTACTGCAGCAGTCGCGTTCGGACCTGTACTAGTCCACCCGGACAAGTCAATTAAAATTACACATACCCGAGATCCATGACTGTCATATCTGACCCAGACCCAAGATATTATTTAGAATTTTGGATCTGGACCCGTGTAAGCTATATAGCGAACACAATAGAATGATCGAAACCGTGTCGCTGTTATTGAGTGGTATTATTTCCATTCAGACAGACAGGCTGCAGGGTACAGTAACTAACTTCTAGGTTCTCAGAGTCGAGTAACTTGAGTCTCTTGAGCGTTGTTGGTGAATACTCTTCAATTTGTGCCGAGCTTCTTTTGTTGTGTACGTCCTTTTTTTATTTTTCTGTAGTCACACAATCAAGGCAATGCCTTTCCTGTTTCTTTCTGTTTCATCTAGGTCTTTGAAACATCTTACAGTCCACAACGGTCCTCTCCTCTCCCTGTCTCTACTTTCAAAGGGAACAGTCTTTTGGTGCTCCTCGCCCGTTTGAACATGCTTAGCTCATGGCAGAGCTGTGCGTTTGGTCCAAAGGGGGAATATCATTCTAATGATTTATATTCTCTTTCATATGGAGGTTGTTGCTCAAAAGAGGAGAACATTTGTTCCCCTACTCTTTGAAAGGAGTTAGAACTAGCTAGTTCTACAGTGCCTTCAGAAAGTTTTCACACCCCTTGACGTTTCTACATTTTGTTGTTACAAAGCGGGATTACAATGGATTTAATTGTCACTTTTTGTCAACTATCTACACAACATACTCTGTCAAATTGGATTTTTAAAAAAATTCATGAAAAATATAACACTAATAGATCTTGACTAGATATAAGTATTCAAACCCTCTGAGTCAATACATGTTAGAATCACCTGTGGCAGCGATTACAGCTGTGAGTCTTTCTGGGTCTCTAAGAGCTTTCCACACCTGGGTTGTGAAACATTTGCCCGTTTTATTATTTTCAAAATTGTTCAATCTCAGTCAATTTGATTGTTGATCATTGCTAGACAACCTTTTTCAGGTCTTGATTTTCAAGTAGATTTCAGTCAAAACTGTAACTAGGCCACTCAGGAACATTCACTGTCTTCTTGGTAAGAAACTCCAGTGTAGGTGAATTAATCTCCCAGTGTCTGGTGGAAAGCAGACTGAACCAGATTTTCCTATAGGATTTTGCCTGTGCTTACCCTCTGCATCTTTTTTTTATCCTGAAAAACTAACCAATCCTTAATGATTACAAATATACCCATAACATGATGCAACCACCACTACTGTGCTTGAAAATATAGAGTGTGGTACTGTTGTAATGTGCTCTAAACATAACGCTTTTTATTCTGAAAAAAAGTACATTTCTTTGCCACATTTTTTGCAGTATTACTTTAGTGCCTTGTTGCATGTTTTGGTATAGTTTTATCTGTACAAGCGTCCTTCTTTTCACTCTGTCAATTAGGTTGGTATTGTGAAGTAACTACAATTTTGTTGATCCATCCTCAGTTTTCTCTTATCACAGCTATTAAACTCTTAACTGTTTTAATCCCTGAGCAGTCTCCTTCCGCTCTGGTGACTGAATTAGGAAGGATGTCTGTATGTTTGTAGTGGCTGGGTGTATTAATACACCATCCACAGTGTAATGAATAACTTCACCACGCTCAAAGGGATATTCAATGTGTTTTTATTTTTATTTTTTAACACATCTACCAATCTCTTTGTGATGCATTGGAAAACCTCCCTGATCTTTGAGGTTGAGTCTGTGTTTGAAATTCATTGCTCGACTGAGGGACCTTACAATTATCTTTATGTGTGGGGTACAGATTTCCCACGTGGTGCAGTGGTCTAAGGCACTGCATCTCAGTGCTAGAGGTGTCACTACAGACCCTGGTTTGATTCCAGGCTGTATCACAACCGGCCGTGACTGGGAGTCCCATAGTGCAGTGCACAATTGGCCCAGCATCGTCTGGGTTTGTTCGGCCTGTAGGCCATCATTGTCAAGAGTTTGTTCTTAACTGACTTAAATAAAGGTTAAATACCTCTTTTTTATCATTCAAAAATCATTTTAAACACTTCTCATCCACAGAGTGAGTCCATGCAATTTATTATGTAAATTGTTACTCCTGAACTTATTTAGGCTTGCAGTGGAATACTTGACTTCAGACATTTTTAGCTTTTTATTTTTAATGAATTTGTAAAAATGTCAAACATAATTCCACATTAACATCATGGGTTATTGTGTGTAAACCAGTGACATAAAATCTAAATGTAATCCATTTTAAATTGACTGTAACACAACAAAATGTGGAAAAAAGTCAAGGGGTGTGAATACTTTCTGAAGGCACTGTAAGCTAATAGGCCCTCACTGAATACAATTCTATTCTACTGTTCACCAAGTACACCAATGGGGTTTCCTTTATTCAAAGAAATATGCGTGTTCTGTATCTACTGCATATTGATACGGTTTTCTTTCATTCTATTATTATCCCTGTCTGTAGCTCTGTTTATTATAGAGCATTTGCTGTTGCTTTTTCTAAAAGTTTTCTTGCAATGTTTTCATCTTATCTTTTAACCTCTCTAGGGTATGTGGGACGCTAGCGTCCCACCTGGCCAACATCCAGTGAGATTGCAGAGCGCCAAATTCAAATACAGAAATACTCACTATAAAAATTCAGAGAAAATACAACTATTTTACATAGGTTTAAAGATTAACTTCTTGTGAATCCAACCACTGTCAGAGTTCAAAAATGCTTTACGGAGAAAGCATACCTTACAATTATTTGAGAACATAGCCCAGCAGACAAATCATTACAAACAGTAACCAGCCAAGTAGAAGAGTTTACACAAGTCAGAAATAGAGATGAAAATGAATCACTTACCTTTGATGATCTTCATATGTTTGCACTCAGAAGACATTCATTTATTCAATAAATGTTCCTTTTGTTCGATAAAGTCTTAAATCCGAAAACCTCCGATTTGTTCACGCGTTTCCTTCAGTAATCTACAGGCTCAAACGCAGTCACGACAGGCAGACAAAAAAATCCAAGTTGTATCCGTGAAGTTCATAGAAACATGTCAAACGATGTTTAAATTCAATCCTCAGATTGACGACAATAACGTTGTCAATATAAAAGGTAAACAAGAAAGGCACTCTCTCGGTCGCGCGCATGAAAAAGCTCTGTGACACGGCAGGGTCCACTCATTCAGACTGCTCTTACTCCCTCATTTTTCAAAATACAATCCTGAAACAATTTCTAAAGACTGTTGACGTCTAGTGGAAAGAAAAGGAACTGCAATTTGAGTCCTAAGTCAATGGATATGAATAGAAAACTACAACAACAAAAAACATCCTACTTCCTGAATGGATTTTTCTCAGGTTTTCGCCTGCCAAATCAGTTCTTATACTCA
The DNA here is from genome assembly GCF_034236695.1 of Oncorhynchus nerka. Lineage (NCBI taxonomy): Eukaryota > Metazoa > Chordata > Actinopteri > Salmoniformes > Salmonidae > Oncorhynchus > Oncorhynchus nerka. The sequence continues at coordinate 45,370,013 of NC_088413.1, forward strand.
CAGACATTATTTTAACAGTTTTCTATCCAAATCTACTAGTTATATGCATTTCCTATCTTCTGGGCCTGAGTAGAAGGCAGTTTAATTTGGGCATGCTTTTCATCCAAAATTCCAAATGTTGCACCCTACCCTAGAGAAGTTAAACTACAGAATGTAGGAACATGTCATTTTCACTTACTGTATGTAGACCCTGGTATGGTGCTGGAGATGATGGATATGTGTAAAAAGTGGTGGATTTCCCCTTCAACAGGAGAGGCTGTCAGTGCTGCAGAAGATAGCTGAAGAGCACCAGATTTACCAGAGCTACATCCTAAAGTTTCAGGCCTGGCTGGTGTCCAAAGCTAAGGAGCTGAACACACTTACTGAGTCAGAGGACACAGCCGAGAACAATCTCCAAGCCCTACAGGTGAGAGTAGTACACCCTGGTTATACGACTCCTGGGAGGGACAGATGAGCATTCCCCCTAGTCACATCACACAAAATAACAAAAATAAAACATTGTTTTACTGTAAAGTTTGTTGTTATTTTAATTGCACTTTGAATTAAGTTTGAGAAGGGTGGAAAATCGTGACACAGCGTAACTCTCCTCTCCCCTCTGTCAGACGCTGGATGACAGTGTGGCCAGTGAGGAGCGGACGCTGCAGCACATCGAGGGCATGGTGGAGGCAGTGCGGGCCAACACGTCGCCTGGGGGGGTGGAGGTGGTGGAGGAGGAGGTGGAGGAGCTTCGTCTGGCCTGGCAGAGGCTCCGACAGAGCCTGTGTGAGGCTGGGGAGGGCCTGAGGAGCAGCCTAGACTCCCAGAGCCAGTACCAGAGCCACTGCCAGCGCCTGGGGGAGGACATAGCGCAGCTCCAGGCCCTGCTTCACAGACTGACCAGAGACCTGGAGACAGCCAGGGAGGGAGACAGGACTGAGGAACAGATGGTTGGGCAGTGGAGGAAGTACATGGTGGGCTTTATACACACTCTCTGTCTCTCTTTCGTTCTCATTTTCTCTCTCTCGCTAGCTCTCTTCCTAATTTAATTTCCTTGTTGTCTACCTCTCGCTTTCTCCAGTCTTCCCTCTGCCTTCCTTTTTTACCCTTCTCTCTTCCACTCTTATCTCCTTCCCCTTACTTGTTCTTTTCTTTTTCTCTTTCAGTGTCTCTCTGTCAATTTCACTCCTCAACCCAAGGCGTACAGCTTTAGTTACTAGCTAAAATAAGAGTCTGACACAGCATAGGCAGTTGCTCTAACTATTACCTTGCAGGAATTGGCCCTCTGGCTACATGCCTGGGAGATGTCTGGTGGAGATTACATAGAAGATAATGGTTGTGGGATGGTATTGTATCCTCACAGTCAAAACGTACCTGTTGTGGGGCAGGTTCCCACAGTCTATGGATTTGTATTGATTGTCTGAAGTGGCTTCATTGCTCTTCTAATCTCCTTCAATTCACTGATGTCAATGAATTGGACAGATGCAAGGAACATTGCATACATTGCTTTTACCTGTCCTGTGTTTTCAGATCAGATCATGGGGTTCTGGTGAAAAGTAGTGCACTATGTAGGGAATAGGGTTCCATTTAGGACTGTAGATGATGGAGAGGACATAAGGCTCGGAAGCTATAGTAGACTATTGAGGTCAGTTTGAGAAACAAAAGCTAGCAGAAGAGTGATAAGATTCGTCAGAGGCCAAAACAATTAGTATAGTCATTTTATCCCAGTGTCTAGACCAGGGTCCAGATTCACAAAACCTTCTTAACCTGTTGCGACGAGCAATCCCGTATACGGGATCCTATTTATAGCCTCAAGCTCATTACCATAACGCAACGTTAACTATTCATGAAAATCGCAAATGAAATGAAGTAAATATATTTGCTCTCAAGCTTAGCCTTTTGTTAACCTCTTGCTTCTACTCGGGACGCTTGCGTCCCAACTAGAGCTCTGGAAATGCAAATGCGCTACGCTAAATGCTAATAGTATTAGTTAAAACTCAAAAGTTCATTAAAATACACATGCAGGGTATCGAATTAAAGCTACACTCGTTGTGAATCCAGGCAACAAGTCAGATTTTTAAAATGCTTTTCGGCGAAAGCATGAGAAGCTATTATCTGATAGCATGTAACACCCCAAAAGACCCACAGGGGACGTAAACAAAATAATTAGCATTTCGGCGTTACACAAACCGCACAATAAAATAGAAAACATTCATTACCTTTCACCATCTTCTTTGTTGGCACTCCTAGATGTCCCATAAACACTATTTGGGTCTTTATTTCGATTAAATCGGTCCATATAAAGCCTAGATATCGTTATATGTAGACTGTGTGATAAACGAAAAAAACATTGTTTCAAAACGTAACGTCGTTTTTTAAAATTCAAAAAGTCGACGTTAAACTTTCACAAAACACTTCGAAATACGTTTGTAATGCAACTTTAGGTATTAGTAAACGTTAATAAGCGATAAAATTCATCAGGAGGCGATGTAAAGATCATTAGCTGTCCGTCTGGAAAAATGTCCGGCTAGAAACTCAACGAAAATATCCGGTCCTAGACCGGAGGAGATACGGTGTCCTGTATGTGTTTGACCAAGAAAAAACTTGAAGGGAAATGACAAGACTCTAGACACCGTGTGGAAGCTGTAGGTACTGCAACCTCAGTCAATTAATTGTGGTTCACCTTTATCAATGGGTTCAAGTAGCGCATGGATATATTTTCCCATTTTCAGTGATCAGTTTTTCCTGTGCTTTTCGATGTAAATGCCGTTCTGGTAAAGCCACAGCAGTGATTTAACCAGTTTTATAAACGTCTGAGTGTTTTCTATCCACACAGACTAAGCAAATGCATATACTATATTCCTGGCATGAGTAGCAGGGCGCTGAAATGTTGCGCGATTTTTAACAGAATGTTCAAAAAAGTAGAGGGTCGACTTAAGAGGTTAACAACATTGTCATCTCAGATTTTCAAAATATGCTTTTGAACCATAGCTAAACAAGCATTTGTGTAAGAGTATTGATAGCCTAGCATAGCATTAAGCCTAGCATTCAGCATGCAACATTTTCACAAACAAGAAAAGCATTCAAATAAAATAATTTACCTTTGAAGAACTTCAGATGTTTTCAATGAGGAGACTCTCAGTTAGATAGCAAATGTTCAGTTTTTCCAAAAATATTATTTGTGTAGGACAAATCGCTCCGTTTTGTTCATCACGTTTGGGTAAGAAAAAACCCGAAAATTAAGTCATTACAACGCGAACTTTTTTCCAAATTAACTCCATAATATCGACAGAAACATGGCAAACGTTGTTTAGAATCAATCCTCAAGGTGTTTTTCACATATCTATCGATGATAAATCATTCGTGGCAGTTTGGTTTCTCCTCTGAAGAAAATGGAATGCGTATGGACCTGGAGATTACGCAATAATTTCGACGGAGGACACCAGTCTCTTATGGTCAATCTTCCAATGATATGCCTACAAATACGTTACAATGCTGCAGACACCTTGGGGAAACGACAGAAAGTGCAGGCTCATTCCTGGCGCATTCACAGCCATATAAGGAGACATTGGAACACAGGGCATTCAAAATCTGGACCATTTCCTGCATGAAATTTCATCTTGGTTTCGCCTGTAGCATTAGTTCTGGGGCACTCACAGATAATATCTTTGCAGTTTTGGAAACGTCAGAGTTTTTTCTTTCCAAAGCTGTCAAAATCTTTTCGTGACAAAATATCTTGTTTAAAACGGGAACGTTTTTTATCCAAAAATTAAGAGCGCCCCCTGTCTCGAAGAAGTTAAGAAGAAAGGTCTTCTTAACTGCCATTTTTCCCCCCTTAACTATAGATTTAAGAAGAAAGTTAAGCAAAGTTGTTTCTCAAAAAGGTTATTGGAAAATGTATTGCGCTATTTCTTACAGTATGTTTCTCATTTTGCAAAAAAGTTAAGAAGAAAATAGATTTAGAAAATAAAGTTATTGGAAATGTTTTAATTCCAAGATGGCTAAACCCTCAGGGCAGTGAGAGGAAAAAGCTCATGAAAGCAATTCACTGTTTAATTCACTCAAACTTGAGGTTATTATTTAATTATTTTACACCCAAGAACATGTTTTAGAACAGTAATCTCAGTAAGAAAATATGCTAACATGATTGCCATTGCTAGCTAGATAGTTAGCTAAATGGTTGCCTAGCAACACAATCTTTATTTGTGTGTATTTATATTTCAGAAGTTTAAGAAAATCATTAAATCGTAAGATATTGTAGAGGAATTGCACTTACCTTGTGAAGTTTTTTTTTCTTCTTAAGAAGCATCTTCATTTTTTACGTAAGAAGTGTTTTGTGAATCTGGACCCAAGGGTCTCCAACAGGTCAATCGTGAGCTACCAGTAGCTCGTGGCCCACCTATGAGTAGCTTGCCAATAAATTCTGAAAATAGATTTTTTCACGTGTTCCATCGCAAACTCTCTCATAATATCAAGGCCACATTGACATTATCCCAACCCTGGTTAGCCACTATTGCCTTAAAGAGCCAAATGAAACACAATATCTGCCAATTAATTTCCAGAAATATTGCCCATCTCTCTGTTTGGTGAGCACATTTGTTTATCACTCTGTATGTAGCCATTTAAGTGATGCTAATGATAACCATCTTGTGGGTAGACAGACTTTTCCCCCAAAACCTTATAATGTTAACCGCAAAGTCGTTTCACCTGACAGAACAATATCAAGATTATTTGTATAAATTGGGTGGGGATTGTTTTGAAAACTCTGCCATGACGTGCTGCAGCAAAATTGGGTTGTTCAATAACACATACTGTATTTTCTAAGGGTGTAGGCCTAACGCAGTAACATCGTCAGACCGGAAAATTTCTCTCGACATGGACATCCATTTTCATTGTTTCTCTATGAATAATTGTAATATTAAGCATTAAGAAAACCAAGAAAAGGAATAATAAAACCAAGAAAATATTATTTTTGTGGGTCCCCTTAGAGTTGTTGATTAACCATTATTTTACCAGGTGTATTGACAAAATATATTGTACACTAAGGACTAGAGGTCGACCGATTAATCGGAATGGCCGATTTAATTAGGGCCGATTTTAAGTTTTCATAACAATCGGAAAACAGTGTGTTAATTGCCCTGTTCAGGGGCAGAACGACAGATTTTTACCTTGTCAGCTCAGGGATTCAATCGTGCAAACTTAAAGTTAACTAGTCCAAAGCTCTAACCACCTGCCTCACGAGGAGCCTGCCTGTTTCGCGAATGCAGTAAGAAGCCAAGGTAAGTTAATAGCTACCATTAAAATTATCTTATAAAAAATAATCAATCAATCAATCATAATCAATAGTTAACTACACATGGTTGATGATATTACTAGTTTATCTAGCGTGTCCTGCGTTGCATATAATCGATGCGGTGCGCATTAGCGAAAAAGGACTGTCGTTGTTTATGGTTAGGTACACATTGAAGCATCAATGCCTTTCTTAAAATCAATACACAGAAGTATATATCTTTAAACCTGCATATTTAGCTAAAAGAAATCCAGGTTAGCAGGCAATATTAAACAGGTGAAATTGTGTTACTTCTCTTGCGTTCATTGCACGCAGAGTCAGGGTATATGCAACAGTTTGGGCCGCCTGGCTCATTGCGAACTAATTTGCCACAATTTTATGGAATTATGACATAACATTGAAGGTTGTGCAATGTAACAGGAGTATTTAGACTTATGGATGCCACCTGTTACGGTTCCGTATTTCACTGAAAGAATAAACGTTTTGTTTTCGAGATGATAGTTTCCGGATTCGACCATACTAATGACCTAAGGCTCGTATTTCTGTGTGATTTGATAGAGCAGTCTGGCTGAGCGATGGTAGGCACCAGCAGGCTCGTAAGCATTCATTCAAACAGCACTTTCGTGCGTTTGAGCCAGCAGCTCTTTGCAATGCTTCAAGCATTGCGCTGTTTATGACTTCAAGCCTATCAACTCCTGAGATTAGGCTGGTGTAACCGATGTGAAATGGCAAGCTAGTTAGCGCACGCTAATAGCGTTTCAAACGTCACTCGCTCTGAGACTTGGAGTAGTTGTTCCCCTTGCTCTGCATGGGTAACGCTTCTTCGAGGGTGGCTGTTGTCAATGTGTTCCTGGTTTAAGCCCAGGTAGCGGCGAGGAGAGGGATGGAAGCTACAGTGGGGAGAACAAGTATTTGATACACTGCCGATTTTGCAGGTTTTCCTACTTAAAGCATGTAGAGGTCAAATTTTTTATCATAGGTACACTTCAACTGTGAGAGACGGAATCTAAAACAAAAATCCAGAAAATCACATTGTATGATTTTTAAGTAATTAATTAGCATTTTATTGCATGACATAAGTATTTGATACATCAGAAAAGCAAAACTTTATATTTGGTACAGAAACCTTTGTTTGGAAATACAGAGATCATATGTTTCCTGTAGTTCTTGACCAGGTTTGCACACACTGCAGCAGGGATTTTGGCCCACTCCTCCATACAGACCTTCTCCAGATCCTTCAGGTTTCGGGGCTGTCACTGGGCAATACGGACTTTCAGCTCCCTCCAAAGATTTTCTATTGGGTTCAGGTCTGGAGACTGGCAAGCCACTCCAGGACCTTGAGATGCTTCTTATGGAGCCACTCCTTAGTTGCCCTGGCTGTGTGTTTCGGGTCGTTGTCATGCTGGAAGACCCAGTCACGACCCATCTTCAATGCTCTTACTGAGGGAAGGAGGTTGTTGGCCAAGATCTCGCGATACATGGCCCCATCCATCCTCCCCTCAATACGGTGCAGTCGTCCTGTCCCCTTTGCAGAAAAGCATCCCCAATGAATGATGTTTCCACCTCCATGCTTCACGGTTGGGATGGTGTTCTTGGGGTTGTACTCATCCTTCTTCCTCCAAACACGGCGAGTGGAGTTTAGACCAAAAAGCTCTATTTTTGTCTCATCAGACCACATGACCTTCTCCCATTCCTCCTCTGGATCATCCAGATGGTCATTGGCAAACTTCAGACGGGCCTGGACATGCGCTGGCTTGAGCAGGGGGACCTTGCGTGCGCTGCAGGATTTGAATCCATGACGGCGTAGTGTGTTACTAATGGTTTTCTTTGAGACTGTGGTTCCAGCTCTCTTCAGGTCATTGACCAGGTCCTGCCGTGTAGTTCTGGGCTGATCCCTCATCTTCCTCATGATCACTGATGCCCCACGAGGTGAGATCTTGCATGGAGCCCCAGATCGAGGGTGATTGACCGTCATCTTGAACTTCTTCCACTTTCTAATAATTGCGCCAACAGTTGTTGCCTTATAAGCTGCTTGCCTATTGTCCTCTAGCCCATCCCAGCCTTGTGCAGGTCTACAATTTCACCCCTGATGTCCTTACACAGCTCTATGGTCTTGGCCATTGTGGAGAGGTTGGAGTCTGTTTGATTGAGTGTGTGTGGACAGGTGTCTTTTATACAGGTAACGAGTTCAAACAGGTGCAGTTAATACAGATAATGAGTGGAGAACAGGAGGGCTTCTTAAAGAAAAACTAACAGAGTCTGTGAGAGCTGGAATTCTTACTGGTTGGTAGGTGATCAAATACTTATGTCATGCAATAAAATGCAAATGAATTACTTAAAAATCACACAATGTGATTTTCTGGATTTTTGTTTTATATTCCACCTCTCACAGTTGAAGTGTACCTATGATAAAAAATACAGACCTCTACATGCTTTGTAAGTAGGAAACACTGCTGATTTTTCAGGTTATCAAATACTTGTTCTCCCCACTGTATACTGTTACACTGGCAATACTAAAGTGCCTATAAGAACATCCAATAGTCAAAGGTATATGAAATACAAATCGTATAGAGAGAAATATTCCTATAATAACTACAACCTAAAACTTCTTACCTGGGAATATTGAAGACTCATGTTAAAAGGAACCACCAGTTTTCATATGTTCTGAGCAAGGAACTTAAACGTTAGCTTTCTTACATGGCACATATTGCACTTTTACTTTCTTCTCCAACACCTTGTTTTTGCATTATTTAAACCAAATTGAACATGTTTCATTATTTATTTCATTATATATTTGAGGCTAAATTGATTTTATTGTTGTAATTGTCATTATTACAAATATATATATATTTTTAAATGGTCTGATTTAATCGGTATCGGCTTTCTTTTGGTCCTCCAATAATCGGTATCGGCTTTTTTGGGGTCCTCCAATAATCTGTATCGGCTTTGAAAAAGCATAATCGGTCAACCTCTACCAAGGACCCATGGAAGAGTGGTGGAGAAGAGATGATTTTATTTTAAAAATAAGTAGCTCGCAAAGTAGCTCTCATCCTAGAAAAGGTGAGAGACCCCTGGTCTAGAAAAATCCACTTAACCAATTACAGCATCAGAGGCCACTTTGTGCCTGCTGCCTTCATTCCTCTGAGGTGAATTTCACCCTTGTCAACGAGGATTGCAATAGTGGTTTAAAATTGCTTGACATTAATGTGAAT